>NC_041371.1:15371018-15493518 GCF_900634415.1 Cottoperca gobio
CGAAGGAAGTACAGGCCAAGAGACTACTCTGTCAACCTAGATGGCCAGAAAATAGAGGACACGACTAAACCTGTACGGTTAAAAGAACGCAGATTAACATTTGACCCTGTCACCGGTCAGATCAAACATCTGGTACATAAAGAACCTTCTCAAACAGAGGAAGCCCCCACTCCTGAGTCTAGGCAGAGAACTGAAAGCACTGTACAACAGCCCGCTGTCCCGACCCCAGTCCCAATAGCAGTCCCAGCCCTGGCTCCGGCCCCTGCGCCAGGTCCCAGCCCTAACCCTTTCCATCAGACAAACTGGAAGGAGCTGTCCAGAAATGAAATCATCCAGTCCTACTTCAACCTTCAGAGTAATGCGCTCACCTCCTCTGGGGTCCAGGCCCAAAGTGCACACTTTTTCATGTCAGAGTATCTGAAAAGGGAAGAACAGGATATCAAGGACTCACGGAAGATACATGTTTTGCAGACTAACAGCTCAGTAGGAGATTTACCGGGCCTGAGCCGTGAGGTGACGGACGGGGATCTGGAAAGGGTACAAACACAGCACTGGCCGGGGGTGAACGGTTGTTATGACACAGAAGGCACCTGGTTTGATTGGACAGAGTGCATATCATTGGACCCTCATGGGGATGAAAGCAAATTGAACATCCTGCCATATATTTGCCTAGACTGAGGGGTTTGGGAAGGTTGCTGTCCTTTTCCACTCCTTTCGCCGTCTCCCCACAAAGACGAGATACTTTGTGATTTTGTTTGTCCACTGTGAGTTCGGCAAAAGCCAGGCCTGCTAAACTCCCTCCCCATGCCTCTTCCTCCTTTCTGTGATAATCTAATGAGATTTTGGTATAAAAAAAAGAGTAAAGATTAAAATAAGTTAAGTTTGTAATACCAAGGGCTGTTTCTGTTTTATTTTTCAAAACTGAAAGCCACAGGAATGACGAGGCCCTAGTTACAGAGTGCTGCTACTAACACTGAAGGCAAGAATGCGATAACTGAACTATCCCAGACAACCGGAAATGGTGTTATGTGAATTTTTGATGTTCTGAATCGTACCTCTATTTCAGGCTCACTGGGATGATGCTGTTTTTTTTTTTTAACCTTCTAGTTTCTAATGAGGAATTACAATCTAGGGTTAAGTTTGAGGGACGGCCCGGGTTTAGCTGTCCTGTCCAGGCCGCCATGTTGGTGCCCAGAAAGGTGTTGGTAGATCTAGCACAGGTAGAGCCGAACATGTCCAGAGTATTGGATCATATTTGGTAATTACAAGAAGCTTTATGTGAGATATAAAGAGTAAATTATAAATTTCTTATCATGTATACATCTATTTATTTTGACCTGTTCATTTATGGGACGTTCATCCAATCAGACGTTCAGAAACCTAATAGATCTGTTTTGTTTTCCACTGTTAGCATCACAACGCTGTCAACCTGAGCTTCACTGTTAAAGGGGCATACAAATCTTTTCGCATGGTCTTTCTTTAAGACTGGCCGATGCATTTGGTCATTAACATTCCATACTCTACTTTCACTCTCTGTCTCATCACACAGCTCCTGTATGCCATCTTAACTCTCAAGAAGAAATGGATCACAAAAGTCTTTGGGTTTCAAAATGGTTTCATCAAAAATAGTGTGGTACTAATTAATTCAGCTAAAGTGAAAAATTCCCGCTTCATACTAATTCTCTCCCAAGCTTAAAATATTGAATGTCAAATCAGATGGTGCTGATCAATAATTACATTTTAGAGACAAACAGGGAAATTATATGAATGCTGGGACTCACTTCGTTTCCTTTACTTTAGATATTTTTTTGCCTTCTGGAAGTCCATCACAATATTTTTGAGTTAAACAGCCTTGGTGAATGTACAGGACCTTTTGCACTTATTCATAAGTTGACAACTTTTTGGTCATTTCATCACTGACTGAATTTCAAATGTGAATAGTGACTGATGCTCCCACAATCTATGTGCTCACAGTTTATTCAGATTTTTTTGAATGCCGTTTAGAAAACATTTCAGATGCCATTTTTAGGAGCATTTCTTTTGCCGCAATTTTGTCAATAAGCAAACAAACGGAGATGGAAAGTTGTGCATCAGATATTCATGGCATTTTCCATGTGACAAGCTAATATGTGATTTTGATTTCCCTTTATACTCATCAGTCACTACCACTTTTTCCTCACATGACTTAAATTAAGAGTGGCTTCTGCGCAGCCTCTGTCCAGTCTTTCTTTCAGTCATTCATCCCTACCAATGTGCCTTGGTAAATGGTAAATCTGGATTTGCTTCCGCATAAAACATAAACTGTCCATGGAGCTGGGTGTATGTGCCAGAATTGCAAATCCCATGATCAATACGACGCTGTTATAGGCCCCGTTTCTGTTACTTTTTGTATACACTGATCTAGAGGGTGAAGCTGCAGACGATGAGAAACTGCATAACAACGCAGCTGGCAATAAAGAAAAAGTGCTACAACTGGTTGATAAGGATATGTTTTCTGGAGTTTTGACAGGGGCGTCTTTATTTGTTCAGTGTCTAACATCTCAATTGTTTGAAAAATAAAATGATCTAAATCTTCAGCTCAGTCGACTGACTTGTGGGTCTTTTACGGTGCCTTTGTGTTTAACTACTATGTTGCCCTGTTGAAACTTTAAATGGCCAGTCTGAGCTCTGTATACTTCTGCCTTTGGTTTTGAGCATCAAAGTTGCCTGTCGCTGTAATGTGTTGTACTTACACAGTTCACCCATGTGGGGGTGCACATTGACCATTGGTCTCCTTTGTCTGTATCAGTGTGGGATTGTTACAAGTAATTTTAGTTCAGTGGGAATTAATCGATCAGACGCGTAGTTTTTAAAGCCCAAATAAAATATATGGCCATCTATTTTTAAATAAAAGAATCATACTCGAGATTAAACTAGTCCATCAGTGGAAGCCAGGAATTGTCACCAACTGTAAAGAAATAGCCTTGTGTTTACAAAAGTGACCTTTGCGTTGGCCTCAGCAGAGATTGCATATGGGTCACTACATGTCTGATAGACTCGGGGGTATCATAACTACGTCACATGCCGTGATTGAGTTGACGTAATCTCATCACAGACATCGGGATGAGTAACTTTCCCAACCCCCTCGGGTGTGTTTGCTCTCAGACTCTGAATCAGTCCTCTGCACACCTGTATGATGTATTCACCTGCATAAAAACGGCTGCTATGAGGAGGGAGAGACACCTGGACTCACGTCATTATTGGCTTTCAACGTGCTACATCCCATCGTGTTAGAATCTGTTGAGTATTACAGGCAACACTACGTCAAGCGGAAGTTGTGCAATCCCATTAAATCAGAATGATGATGTGATTGGTTGACATTACATCTTATTTTCATTGTGTATTAATGTGCTTAAATGTTCTCACTAACTTGATTGTTTTGTCTAAATTATGTTTTCAATTTGTTTTGTTTTTTTGTCAGAGTAACAATACAAAACCCAGAGAAAACGTAATATTTATTTAAATGTACATAAAAAGAAAAGCACCAAAGATTATTGATTCATTTTCAGCATGAGACCTCTCTGTCAGAAGCTCCCAAACCTCAAACATGCTTTTGCTCATGATCACACTTCATTTTCAACACTAATTACTTCAGGTGTTAGAAAAGTTACTAAATGAACCAGGGAACCAGACTAGCTGAAAGAAATGTCAAGTTTTAGGGTAACTCGCTGCATCTTTGGCCACTGTCGTTTTCCTGACTGGCCAATAGTTACGAGCTCCATCTTTACCAATAGCTCTATAACAAGATTACGGCTGGACTGGAAAAACAATTTGGCATGTGTCACAGCAGAGAGGCTTCTTTTAAGAAAATATGTGTTTGTGTAAATGTTTCTTCCTTTTATTATGCTGTTTCTGTGTGGAACTGAAAGAAAAAGGGCTGTAAAGAAATCCCCAGCCTTTCCAAATCTCAGTCCAGTTAAATTATACCCACTGACATTAATATGTAGAGAAGGCAGCAATACTGTCGAGTAAACTGCAACCATCAGACATGGAGCAGATTTAAATCCTGGCGTGTGAAGGGTAGCTGCATATGTTATCTAAAAAACCCCTAGCACCGACATTACGTCACCCCAGTAGCTCATTGTGCTGAGTTTAGCTCCTCAAAACTTTTTTTTCTTCTTTTCAACAGTGACTCAAAAAAAGTGCGACAGTTTGTCTAGTCCGCTGCATGTCTGGTATGCAGGGTGGGACCGGTGGATCACTCCCACCATTCAGGAATTTGGGACGTTTCCTTCCATATAAGGAGTTTTTGATGTCAATCGCGATCTAAGGAAAAGAAGGGGAAAGGTGGAGTTTAAGATCGATTAACGAAGCGTATAACCAAAGAGTATACGGGAGAAACAAGAGGAGTCATATCTGCGTACTTCCGTGATTGCTGAAATTTATGGCTGAGTAGGTTGTTTTTAATAAGAAAAACAAGCCTGTAATATGTGGTATTACTCTATAATGCCATCACTCCAGGCTGCACAGGCCTACGACTTACAGTATATGACTCAGTATAAAATATAAAGCTTAATGTGTGTTAATTTAGCAGAAAAGCAGCATTTTAATTACGCATGTGGATTGGCACCAGATTGGCATTTCTTCACTTTATACTTCGTCTGTCTAGTTGGCTGTGCGTGCATTAATTTGTGTGACAAAGAACACAACTCTCCATGATGCGATGCAGGTGTGTGTTGCACTTGATTTTAAGTGGAGATATACATATGAGGGGGACAATTGCTGAAGCCTTTTTCGTATTATTTTGTTGGACAAAGAATAGTCCACTGAAAACATATTGGGTCTAAAATTGGCCACTGAAAATACCTATCATGAGTAAGAATTGAATTGTAGAAAGTTACCTCCTCCAGTTGGCTAAAAAACATCAAATCAAAACATAATAGGCCTATTATACATATTGTGGGCCCTCTTTAGATAAGGGAACTTTAAATTATCAACTTTTTTCAACAGCCTTCTTGAGTAATTTATCCTAATCCAATTCACACGGAAAGAAACCGTATATTTGTATTTCATTCTAGTAAAAGTTAACCTGTTGAATAAGGACAGGCACCACACACATGCCTACATACATTTTCGCGCGCTTGTATTGTCACGGTCAACTCTCGGCAGGGAACTATCTTGACTCGCATCGACACTCTTTGGCAGTAGCCGTGGGAGCGCTGTAATTGGCGGCCGTGGAAGCGAAAGGAAGTATTTAGTTCACTGCGAGGTTTCATTGGAAGAGAAAGTCGAAGATTATTCAGAGTAGTGTTTATCATCAAGTAGTAGTCTATTTTATTTTTTACCCCACTAGAAAAAGCACAACTCTTTGACAATGTCTTTTAACAAGGGTCCTGCCTTCGGATTATCAGCGGAAATCAAAAACAAGGTAGGTGCAAATATTTTTTATATCCTATTATTTAAGGGAAGTTGTAGTGAACTTTTTTCCATTGTGATTTAAGCGAACACCGGAGTCACCTGGCCTCCATTTTGATACGCGTGCTTAGGTCAGGTACTCAGAGGTGGATGGGCAACGATGTCAAGAGAGATTTAAAAGTGTTTTTTAAATAATAAACTGACTGCAAAAATGTTCACACTCAACGAAAGTTTTATGAAAATTATAAAAGTGTGTATCCATCTTTGAGTTTTACTTCTTGAAAAGCAGAATATTGATTTTTTCTCATGCAGGAGACAAAGTTGAACTCGGGCTATGGGCGTTGCCCCTCTTGGCGAAGAAGTGTGTCGTTGTGGCAAAATAGTTGACCCCCTATCCAACATTTTATTTCCCCCGTGAAGCTTGTTGCCCGGCGTTGTGACGCGCATTAGCAATGTCATTCACCCGTTAGTCCCGAGAGTGGATGTCATTCATCCTCTTTATTCCCCTTCTTGTGTCTTTAAAAAATATACGTTCCTTTTAAACAGCAAGCTTCCCCCTTGTGGTGTCATGCTGCTTCACTTCATACAACTTCTCTTAGAATCATGTCAGATCAGTAGAGATTTTCTTAGTTTAGTTTTTACCCTGCAAAGTAAGTCCTTGTGTAGACTGAAGTGACACAAAGCAAACAGTCTGTATCATGTCTAACCTCTTGAGTGTGGCCTTGATGAGGAAAGCACCTTGTTTATTTAGACCTGCATGCACACCCGGATCCACTTAAAATACTTGCGCTGATGCTGGAGATTACTTTCCTGACCACGTTATTGTGCGTCACACTGAGCTGTATAACCATGGGAACTTTCCCTTTTCTTTTTTTAAAGAAAAACGTTTTTTAACTGTAATATTGTGCATTCATTTATTACTAGTAATGCACAAGGTGATTTATCTTGGCCATCATTTTCTTGCCTGCTTTGTTCTCCTGTCTTACTAAAAGGGAAGCTAATCTTCCATAGAGATAAATGTTATGCTCGCATACATAGTTTCTTTAACGCACCTTTTCCCTTACTCTGCATTCCTTGTATGGGAGAGAAAAGGTCATGTCCCCTCTTTAAACCTCTAGAGAACAATATGTGCTGGACTTAAAGAAAACACGTAAATTTCCTCTGTCTGTTACCAGTGATGTCCTTGAAGGAGGGTGGGTTTAGATGGCCAAAAAAGATGCTGACTTGAGTGGTATTTCCTGCCGTCAGTGACATAGCCTCCTCCGTGAAATGTGAGGCATTTAAAGATTGACGCCCCCCCCCCCCCCCCCCCCCTTTTTTTTAACTTTTGCTTCATAGATCTAGAAAAGTTTAAAACCCGTGAACTCAAAGTTGACCAGCAGCAATAAGCAGCACTCTGTATTCATTCATTGGATCAACACAGTTCTGCTCCCTCGCTGCTTCATTCAAACCGCTGTGGGGTAAATTCCTTGCGTTCAGCTTGTCTCTGTAAATTACATCTGTAGGACTTTTTGTGGGTAATTAAAATGGCTAGTATTTTTTTTTTTTTTATATGGGGATAACTGAATGAAGGAAATGTAATTAGAAGACAGACATTCCTTAAGAGTACAACCAGCTGTGCGGCCAGCCTCTATGTACATGGTAGGTTAAACTCTGCCGTTCAGCTTCTCGAAGCTCTCGGGAAAGGGAGAGATTGTTAGCTGGTTGTTGGTTTACATGCACATATCTCAGTCAACACTCTATCCTTTACTGGAGGAGGAGAAATCTTTACCCATTTGTCAGGAATTGTTTTTTCTTAAATTTCTGCTTTACGGATTTATCTGTTTACGTAATATGATGCTCTTCCTGAATGGCCTCTTTCAGAGCCAGCTTAGCACTTTCTCACACTTCTGTCATCAATAAAATAAAGAAATCCTGTAAATCAAACTAACACCTCAATGTGACGCCCTCACAAGAAAGTGTGTGTGTCCTTTTTTTTTATATATATATATATATATATATACAGTGCTAAACAAAGACAAAAGCCCCTCTGTAGCTGTAGCATACTACACTGAGGCAAAGTGAAACTCAGGGCTGACCATGAAACCTTATCAGATGCAGTCATAATAAACTTAAGGACAAACGTTATCATGTGTGGATGCGGCTCAGTTATCAGTATATAAATACTGTGTGTGGGAGGTCATTTGGGACAGGAAGATATTTTTCTAATCTGGTAACAAAGAAGAAGTCAAACTCTATGAATGCATTGACTGTTTAACAAATCACCACCTGGCTATTATTGCTGCCCGTGGAGCACATGTGACCTTTTGACCTCCGTCCAACCAGATCGCCCAGAAGTACGACACTCAGAAAGAGGAGGAGCTCAGGGATTGGATTGAAGACGAAACCGGCGCTTCCATCGGCCCAGACTTCCAGAAAGGCCTGAAGAATGGAATCATTTTGTGCACGTAAGCAGAGATCACAGATTGTCCGTTGCACCATGAGGACCTTTATCATCCGTTTTGTTATGTACAGTGGTTTTAAAAACCTTTTTTAATATTTCCCTTTTTGCTCTTACAGCCTTATGAACAAACTTTCCCCAGGCTCTGTGAAAAAGATCAACCAGTCGACACTAAACTGGCATCAGGTGAGTTAATTCATGACTCTAACGCCAATTAAGGGTGCAGCAAAATGAATGGCCTTTGTTAGCGCTGGTTCGTTGACACTGGTGATGACGTTTCCTGCATTTTAGAGACTTGTGTTTGGCGATGGTTAACAAATGGCTCCTTGTGCTTTTGAATGTTTTCTACCAGTTAGGATGTCAGTACATTGAATCAGCGGCAGCTTCTTTTGCTTTTACAGCCACAGCTTAGAGTTGTTTCTGAAACCGGTTTCAGCAGTAGGTCACAGTAAACGCACTCCCTCATTCTGACTCCCTCCGGCTGAATGTTTGCGAACCCAAACGGCTTCAGGACGCCTTTTTTAAATAAGAAAATTAAATGAAAACGGAACTAGTCACACCTCCTTCGTTCGTTGTTGATCTTGTTTTAACTTGGTGTGATTTTAGCTGGAGAACTTGACGACCTTCATCAAAGCCACCACAGTGTTTGGTCTGAAGCCTCATGACATCTTCGAAGCCAACGACCTGTTTGAGAATGGCAACATGACGCAGGTCCAGTCAACGCTGCTCGCACTCGCTAGCATGGTGAGTCTTAAAAATCCACCCCTAGTGGTGGAAGTAATGTTGTCCTCTCATCTGTATCAAAGAAAGTTACTTTTTTGTTTTATATTGAGTGGTTGGATTTTAGTATATCCACCATGACAACCGTGTCTTTTCTCTCAGGCCAAGACCAAGGGCTGCACCACACGGGTGGATATCGGGGTGAAGTACGCTGACAAGCAGGAGAGGATGTTTGATGATGCGAAGATGAAGGCAGGACAGTGCGTCATCGGCCTACAGGTATTGTTTACTGGGTCAACAGGGTTTAAAATGTGAAGTTCAGTTTTAGATCTGAATCTAACTCACTTTAACTGATAAAACCAGCAGATGCTGAACACACTGTACACACAGCCTAAGATCTCCATACCATCGCATTCTTTCATTTAAGTCACTTCTTCTTTCTTTGTCATTTCAAATTGCACAATCGCCCTTTATTTACAGTATGTCACGGAAGTTTATGTCGGTACAAATCTGATGATACTCAAGGTTGTTGTGAAGACAAAATAATGAAATGTGACACAATATTCCCAGGTTGCCAATAAAATAAAGATATTTGAGTTGACTGTGAAATATTACTCCATAAAATCAGTTCCAAAGTATTAATTTGCTGTTTTGGCTGAATCTGACTGAGGTTCGCGTCACCTGCTTGAAAAGCCGAACTACTGCTGCGTGTGTCGAAGCGTTTGCGAAACCAGACGTTGTCATGATCTCATGTCATTCTTCAGCATAAATACTGCTCATTGTTGTCGCTGCCTCTTAAGCCTCTTTTGTTATTGTTTCCGTTGCCAAGATATGTCTGGTAGATGTGAGGGCTACCTGCTGTTTACAACTTCCTCTGAGTATTGTGTAGTCCTCGCTGACAGCTGACTGAAACTTTAAATGTTTGCCTAGTGTCCTGATTACATAAACACCACTCGTATTCTTGTTATTATGCAACGTTGTACCTCGGTTTGTTATTGCAAGTTGTTTTAAAGAGAACTTTACCATCATTTGTTGTGCTTCTGTCTTCTTAGATGGGGACCAACAAGTGTGCCAGTCAAGCAGGTATGAACGCATACGGCACCAGGAGGCACTTATATGACCCCAAAGCTCAAATCCAGCTCCCCATGGACAACACAACCATCAGCCTGCAAATGGGAACCAACAAGGGCGCAAGCCAGGTACCGCAACATATTTCCAACTTCTCATGAAATTATAATCATAGGACTCCAGTGGAAATGAACCTCGGGGCATCACTTGTTTCCCGTCCTTCCACTGCTGTAAACTAGTGTCATGTTTGTTCTTGTAGAAAGCTGCAAACTCCTGGATTGTCTTCAGCAAAGCAAAACTGTCACTTGATCTGTTCCAAACATGAAATCAGCACTTTGCCTAGCGGTGTTTAACAGTAAACTATAAATGTTTGTTATTGGGATATTTATTTTATTCTGATGGTAATAAATTGTAGCCGATAATTAGCGCTGATGTGAAACAAAATTGTTTTCGTAGACATTTATATTTTTTGATGAAACTGAATGTATACACATTGAGTTGTTTACAAGAAACTTATTTTGAAACTCTTTAAGCATAAAATGCCAAAGGGGCCAGTCTACTATACGTCTTATCATGGCGTTTCATCTGAAGAATATGAAGCCAGGGTTTTTGTTCTATAAAAGCCTTTTATTGTTGTATTGAATACATTCACATGTCTGCTTTGACTGATTATGCTAAAGCATTTAATTTAAATTCTTATGGAAAATGCTCTTTAAAAGCAAAAATGCGTGCATTTTCTTTTACTAGGAAAAGAAGAAATGCACGAGTCAGAACTGTACTTTGCTTTGGTTGTGTTTTAATAAAAGTGAGCTATGGAATTAAAACCTCCACGTCAGAGGTGCATAATAAACCTCTGTACACCCTTTGATGGACATCCTTGTAAAATGTTCTTGTGATTCTCATTTTCATCGTCCCCTGTCTCTACTTCAGGCTGGGATGACGGCTCCAGGGACAAGGCGTGCCATCTACGACCAGAAGATGGGCACAGACAAGTGTGACAACAGCACCATGTCCCTACAGATGGGCTACAGCCAGGGAGCCAACCAGAGCGGCCAGAACTTTGGCCTGGGACGACAGATCTATGACGCCAAGTACTGTCCTAAAGCTGGAGAGGTTGCAGATGAGCAAAACGGAGCAGCCGTCGCCCGTGAATTCATCCCAGATTTGCAAGATGAGGGTTACCAGGGTTACCAGGAAGAGGAGCAGGTATACAAAGAAGATGGGACAGATTAATAGAAGGAAGGACGGGAAAGAGATTGTCGAGAGGCAGAAACCCTCAAGTCTCACAGGATGTCGCACCTTTTTTCTTTTTTAGGTCATATCCTTTTTAGTATTGTATGAAATAGTTTTCTTACCCCTATTTGTGCGAAAACCAATGTTACACATATCATGATGAACTGTATTTCTGTGATTTTTGTATTTAAAGTGACCACCAAAGCCTGTCTTTTTGGCTTGGTTAGTTTTTCTATCCCAGGGATTCTTTGTTTTTTTTTCACGTGCCAAAGTCCTACTTTTTTTCTTTTTCTGTTTTTTGCTGACTCATTTAGTTGCATTAAGGGAGATTAGTAGGCTTATGTAACGGCAACATGAAACTAAAAGTGAAACATTATGGAGTTTTTTTTTTTTTTTTTAAAGAGTGCATCATGTTTTGATCAAAACGCCCTGCTTGTGTTATCTGTAATCACGGCATCTGTATGAACATGATTCCTGTGAATGAGAACTTTCATTGTTTGTTACTTCAGCTTTGTCTTCATCCCCTCAGAATTAAACATTTTTGGTTGTTGAAACAGATGAGGGAACAATACATTTTTTTTAAAGAACAAAGTAGTCTTTTCATGATCTGTCTTTTCTGCCAGTCATTTAACTTTTTTATTTTTTGTAATGGAGGAAATATTTCCTTGTTTGCATAACTAGTCCAACTGGAGCTACTGTTTTGTTTTCTTTGGATTAAAGATGGTGGGGGAGGTTTTTCACATTCCAAGCAAGAATACTGGATTATTTTGTGTCAGTAATGTGCTAGGGGTTGATATGTAAAGCAATTACATTTGATCATTTTAGATTATTATTTATGCATCTTTGAATGGGTTTTGTACCTTGACTCTGAATAACATTTGGTATTTGCTTATGTATATATATTTTTTTCCTCCTGATCAATCTTTATGACAGTGGAAAAATGTGAATTGAGGAATGTTTTTGTGACTGCGGTGTAATAAAGATGTGTATTCATTATCATGTGTTTTGGTTTATAAAAATACTGATTTCAATGTTTGGCCCAAAGGATGGGATTTGTTCACTTGATCTGCAGTAGTCAATCATTGTTTCGGTCTTGGCTAATAAAGTTAATGCACAACCTAGTTAATAGGTGCATAGAAAAATATTTATCAGTTGACCGGAGAAGATAACTAAAAAATAAAAACAGGAAGGGTTAAACGCAAGCGCTTAGTGCAGTCTTAGTCTTAGCACAAGTTAGACTATTACTACATTACTGTATAATACTTAACCAAACAATGCAGTGCATCTGGAAAGTATTCATACCCCTTCACTTTTTCCACATTTTATTATGTTACACATGTTTTAATCCATTTTGGAATTAGGCTGTAACATAACAAAATGTGAAGGGGTATGAATACTTTCCGGATGCAATGTACACAAGTTTTAGTTTTAATTGTACAGGTTTGTATTTTTGAGAAATACTTGAAATAATCCACGTATCCTTTGTATTAAGGTGGCGGCATGTAGGATATCTCAAAACCTGGCCGATTCAAGCCAAACTTATTTGAACGGCTATATACCAATTAACGAAGTGAGAAAATGCTGTGTTTGTGGGTGAACTGACCCTGAAGTTAACAGGTGGAAAAGATGTTCAGCTGCATTCAGGTTGATATACATAGCTCAAGGTGAAGTTGCAGGGATAAATAATGTAAAGCTATAAATACTGAAAGCTTTTAATAAAATGGTAGCAATAATGTAAAAATCCTCCAGTACATGTGTTGCAGGAGTTTTCCAATTTGTTTACAAGTAAAAAATGTATATGTACTGATACAGGCATCAGATAAATGTGTTAAAAGTACAATATAAATCTGAAAAATTAGGTGGTTGAATAAATGTATGCGTAGTCACAGGAAGAAGTATTTAAATCCATAACTTACCATTACAACAATGTAAACAAATACTCCATTACAAGTAAAACTACTGCATGCAAAATGTGATTTAAAAAGTAATGAATTATTGCAAAAGTAAATGTGAAGTGTAAGGTGTTATCCACCAGTTTAATCTTTAAATGGACTGCTTTTATACAGCGCCCTGTCAATCTTTACAATACATGTCACACACATTCACACGCTATCAAACAAGGTGCACATCAGTTGTGATAACCATTCACGCACTCACAACTGAGATTCAGTATCTTGCCCAAGGACACTTCTTCATGCTGATTGCAGGGGCTGGGAATTGAACCACCCACCTTCCAATCGGTGGAAGACCACTCTACGTCCTGAGCCACAGCTGCCTTTAAACAAAAGAGTATTCTAAAAACATTTTTTTTTATATATATCATTTGAAAAGTAAGCTGTCATAAGAATGTAGTGCAGTAAAAATTAGAATAGTTCCCTCTAAAACGTAGTGGTGTAGATAAAGTAAAAGTAGCATCAAATGGAAATACTAAAGTAAAGTTTAAGTACCTCAAAACTTTAGGCCACTTAAAAATAAAGTACTTGAGTAAATTAACTTTCCACCTATGATCATTTCATTAGTTATTCCAGTTTTTTGCTTTATTTTTTTGATTCTGTTATGAAGAACTAACACGAATAAAAAGAAGGAACACGTTGGTAAGAAAGTTGACGCTGCAGAAACCGGAGTTATTGAACAGCAGCACCACCTGCTGTTCACAGTGGGGACGAGCACCGGAAGAAACCACCGGATGTTTGCTTTAAATCGCGCGATATCAGGCCTAACGAGACTTCTGTCCGTTCTTTTCTCACGGAACTTCAGGCAAGATGGTAGGTGTTCAACCGATAGTGAAGCTTCTCAAACTACAATCTATATGCATCTGAACTCTAAAGTCACTGGCTAAGATACCTGGCTATGTCACCCGACAGTTATACCCGTTCACTGACCAATCAGTAGAAAATCGTTGTTCAGAGGGCCAGATAAATGTTTGTTTAAATGCAATGTATTAGCCTCGTCTGTGGCTAAGCTAACCCGGTGGCTCAACGTAGTCTGTACTCGTAGCTAAATGAGAACATTTGAATGCTATTGTAGGTCCGAGCGAGGGTTAATACGCTGTTCCGAAGATGCTCACCATTGACATTTTTGTCATTTTTGTTAAAGACATTTGCGCAACAGTAACTGTACAAGCTACATACTTAGCTGGGATGATGTCTCTCTCTTTCAGGCGGAAACCGAGATCAAGAAGAAGCGTACCTTCAGGAAGTTCACCTACAGAGGTGTGGACCTGGACCAGCTTCTGGACATGTCCTAGTAAGTGAGGTTGAACAACTGATGCTGCATGGTGGTCAGCTGGAGACACTCAACTTAGTTTATTTGGCTTCTAAATTGACATCCTGCCTACCAACAATGTTGGATCATAGCTTTCTATCCAGTGATGAAGTCCCACGTTCAGCCCCTCAAGATGTTTTGTTGTCGCTCCAATATGAGTAATAACAGATTTACAAACTGTCCATCACATTAAATGTGGGAATTTTGAGATAAAAGTTGAACAAACATAGCATTTAAACGAGAAACTCCTTATTCATCTGTTGCACAAGCTGACCAAATGCATACTTCAATGGCCACTAAACTAATTCTGCAAATAACAAATTGCACAGCTATTATTTCAAAGATGGCCTGGTGCCTCATTGATGTCTTATCCTCTTTCTGCAAAGTGAGCAGCTGATGCAGCTGTACTGTGCCCGCCCAAGGAGGAGGCTGAACCGTGGCCTGCGCCGCAAGCAGCAATCCCTCCTGAAGCGCCTGCGCAAGGCAAAGAAAGAGGCTCCCCCCATGGAGAAACCAGAGGTGGTGAAGACTCATCTGCGGGACATGGTCATCCTGCCTGAGATGGTCGGGTCCATGGTTGGAGTGTACAATGGCAAGACTTTCAACCAGGTTGAAATCAAGGTGAGGGGATATTGGTCCAGTGGGAGGGAAAACAGATGTGTACATTTTCGAAACTTCAGATTTCATGGCCCGAGTATCAATTATTTTGGCCAGGAATGTCACTTGCAGGTCCAACAAGGTGTGTATCCAGAGCAGCCTCAGAAGGCAAAGCACCAATACCTGCAGTTGGTTTCATTTTGAAGCAGCATGTCACAATTCCATGTCTGTGTGAGCCTGCACCCTGTCAACTAAGCTAAACTATCACCCATTAATCAATGTTGGGCCAGTAAGCATAAAGTTCAAACTGAGAACCTTTATCAGTTTGTGTAAGAATGCATTACTGAGCAGCAGTATGATGAATTGAGAACATTTGACAGGCGAAGTAATATCTTGGGATGATTCCATTATACATGCTGAACAGTGGTTGATTAGTTTCTGACAAAGGTTGTAAAGATGAATCTATAGGTATTGGATAATTAATGCATCACATACAGAATCATCAATGCACAACTCGAGTTGAAATGGCTCTGGAAACATGGGCGCATGACAAGTTTGTAATCTTGACTAAAGAATTGCAGTGTAAAATGTGTGTGATCTTAAACTATACCTGTGTCAACATCACATTTAGTAAGAGGGAAAGCAGATGTAACAGAATAATGGTGCTGATATAAAAAAAAAAAACATTACCTAAAAGAGGCTGTGTATGTGTGTGTGTGTGTGTGTGTGTGTGTGTATATGTATATATATATATATATATATATATATATATATATATAGATATAGATATAGATATAGATATAGATATAGATAGATAGATAGATAGATATGTTTTGCTGTACATCTAGTTATAGCTCAGATTGTGACTAGCAGCTACTACATGACTGTACATGCAGTTATAAATGCACCTAAGGCATTTATCTTGTTACTAACATATTTCTCCTCTCCACAGCCTGAGATGTGCGGACATTACCTGGGCGAGTTCTCCATCACCTACAAGCCAGTCAAGCACGGTCGCCCCGGTATTGGAGCTACACACTCTTCTCGGTTCATCCCTCTGAAGTAGAATGACTTGGCTGTATTATTTGTACAAATAAAAAAACTGGTTTCTCCATAAAATGTGTCTACTTTGCCTCCTTTAGCATATTTCAAAATTAAGATAAATTGCTTGTGTACAGGGTATTATCTTAACGCTTGAGTTTTTGACTTTTTTTTAGGGTTGTCTTGATAAACCGTAGGGGTGGCTTCAAGATGACTGAAATAATATAGTGTGTTTCGCTCTTGGTGTCAAAGTTGTGATTAGTACTGGAAACCTGAAAGGCATCTGGAAAATATAATTTAACTTAACATGGGACATCAAAAGCTATTCAGAACATATTTTTTAAAGAACATGATACTGATGCACACCAGTGGATTAATTGAGAAATACTAGGTTTTTAATTGGTTAATTTATTGGGACCTACCGTCACGATTTTTTAAAAATGTATTTAACTTAAATCTCAGCGGTTAATCTGGGTGAAGTTTTACATGTCGCATATTTGCAAGAAGACTTCACAAATTAATGCACAGTCCAAGGTAAAGGATAAATAAATGGTTAAAATAATGTGAATATCTGGATAATGACCTATCCTACCACATGCCGCGCAGCACTGACCACACTGACTCGTCCTCAAAGCGGCAGTGCGGCCCTGAAAAAGTACCGGGGTGTACTAACTCCACCAGGCTAAGGTTCCTCCTCTTTCCGATCTGAAAGCCAGCTGAAGCCAGCTACATTTTGTGTGTGGCCGCTCTGGGCCATGGATACAACCTTTAGCAGTTGCACAATCTGTTTATTGTCACCAAGCTAATACAATCTAGAACTTGGTTAAAGAAACATTGGCCAGTTTGGTAAGTATTCTACTTAATTTCAGTTTGTTTCGTAGGGACGGTGGACTAAGCGTCTGCTTTTACAAAAAAAACATCAACCGCTAGTTAGCGGCTCGCTAGCTTCTAGCTAGGTAGCTAGCTAACGGCAGTTAGCTTCATAGTGAAAATGACAGAAGAGATCTGTCATGTCAAAATTAAACTAAGTGAGATTTTTAAGACAGACACGGTTAGTTAACTGCCATTTCTAATAACTTGGGGTCTCATCATTCACTGCCAAAGGTAACTAACGTCAGCACCGTTTTAAATGTTAAAACAAAAGAATTTGCCGGTGTTTTTCCTAGTGTGACTGAGTTGAAATCCGAGAACAAAGATCTGTTGTAGGCTAGCTAACTGTTCACATTAACGGTAACGTTACCGGTAATTTAGTATTTCGCCCGACTTGTTTCTCCCACCCTTACAATTAGATTGCTATAGACTATCAAGTAACCCGCTGAGCCGAATAGGGCCTTCCCATGTATAAAGTTGCAGTGTAATAATTTAAATTTAAAGACATTTCACCTAAAAATACCGAGGCCACGTTAAGTTAAAGTCTAATGTTCACAGGGGAGGAATTTAGGAGAATACAACCAGTAGTATGTTCTAGTATTTTTGTACAGGCACACAAATTGACAGGTTTACTTTTTGGTTAATCTCATTCATAAATACACTTCCATCAGTCCACTCCTCATACAGGTATCCAGAGTATGTACCAGGTGACATTTTAACCTGTGATACTGGTTATTGCTGAATTGACTCTTAAAATATTTATTCAAGTGGAGGTATTGTGCTGGTTGGTGTATTTGTTGTGAGCTCAGTATTTCTTAAACACAGATTTAAAGTGCGCCACCACAGTACCATACCAGCCTGCCACAACTCCCTAACACTAACATAAGAAAAGGCACTGAGGCAGTTATTTTGAGTGTGTGATTTTTCCCACTGCTGTTTGCATCACACTAATCCCAACACCGAAGGATAAAGAAGGAATGTGGGGTATTTCTTGTTGCCTGTATGTACTTCACCTGCAGCTGAGTCTGAGACCTATCTGTCCAACACATGAGAGATTAACAAGAATTATGATCCTTAATTTCCCCTCTGGTTTGTATTTATGGCTATATGGCTCCATGTTTCATGAGACAATATATTCGAAAGTCTCCATGAATGATTTATGTTCTCCCTCTTCTCCTTAAAGTACATTGTGTTGTAGTCTGAAGACTGATGTAACAGAAAAAAATGTAAAACTATGTCCCAGTCATAAATGTCTTATCAGACTGGCGCATACCTAGCTGTCATTATGAGTAGGAGTGTAACGATACATCAATCTGGATCGATATATCAATTCAATGATCAACGATCAACGATCCACAATCATTGATGCAAAGGGAAACCATAGGTTACACATCATAATTTTTAAGATATGCCTTTATTTTGAAATTCCCATGCCATGTCTGTCACCATTTCCACCCAAGTGCACCTCCTTCATACTGAGCTCAGTATTAAAATTGTCAATCGCAGGCCAATCAATATAATATCATACCATAATGAAGCTTGTTACACCTTATTTACACCTCTACTAATGAGGCTGTGCTACTGTTAACTCTATTTGTTCATTTCTATTTTGGAACTACTTTGTTCATAGGTTAGAGAATCGGAGTGAGGTGTGTTGACCGGTGAATGCATAGAGTCAAGAAGGTTAAACTTTGTGACAAAAAAGAGGGTATCTGGAAAAGGTAGGTTTGTGTTATATTTACTTAAACTGCTTTGATGCTTAGGAAGATGGATGAATAAACAATTAAACAAATTCCATTAAAAGAATGCATACATGCAGCAGGTGTTTCTGGGTTTCGGCACCTCTCACCCTCTCTTTCTAATGTCAACATCCAGCTGTTTGACAGTGAGCATGACTGCTGTGGACAGCCTTTCGGACAGCACAGAGGTGGTGGAGATGGAGGATGTCCCATCTCAGTTCTTTGTGGAGAAACACTCTTGGGAGGGCCTCCGTGACATTATCCACTGTAGCAGGAAGTATTCGGGCATGATCGCCAACAAGGCTCCCCATGACTTCCAGTTTGTGCAGAAGAAGGATGAAAATGGACCCCACTCCCACCGGCTGTACTACCTCGGTAAGATGATTGGTGCTTAATGATGGGCCACAAAAGATCCCTGCATCAGTTTATACTATCTATTTTCTTACACTAGACCTCAGTCATGCTTTCCTGCTATAGGCAGCAGAATACCATTGCCTCATGATAAGATTAAACAATTACCATGTCAAACTTTCACCATTCTAGTAAGCACAAGCTTTTTTGTTTGTTGTTGTTGAAATTGCCTTTTGTTTATTTTCTATGTGCTTACCAGGAATGCCTTATGGAAGCAGAGAGAACTCATTACTCTACTCAGAAATCCCCAAGAAGATCCGGAAAGAGGCCCTCCTAGTGTTGTCATGGAAACAGATGCTGGATCACTTCCAGGTGAATTCCCCTTCTCTTCCTGTTCGTGCAGTGCCAGTACCAATGAGCACTGCGTGATGTGTCTAACAATTGGTTGTTATTGAGCAGTCCCATTTATGTACATACTGTGAAGTGTATTGAGATGGGACCCTATTAACTGTTACTCCACCAAACAGCATGCTGGGTACAGCTTGCTCTCGACTCAAGGAAGCGCAGTGACCCGTGTGAAGTTGTTTGGATTAACGGTTATTGAGAAAGCCGCAAACAGGAATACCGGAGGCCTGTTTTGAACGGGCCCCGCCCGAATGATATAAGCTATGAGAGGAATGTTTGCTTTGTACAACAATTGTATGGTTATTTGGCCGGGGTTGGGTCGGGTCAGTTGAATGTGGTTCTGCTGCATATACTTCACAATAATGTACTCACTGTATATGTTAACACAACATTGATTCCTAACAAACTTGTATTCAATAATACTCTTCCGTTTATTCTAATATTGTGCATCTGATTTCCCGTTGTTTCTCTAAGGCTACACCGCACCAGGGAGCCTACTCTCGAGAGGAGGAGTTGCTGAGAGAGCGTAAGCGTCTCGGAGCATTTGGTATCACCTCCTATGACTACCATGCCCAGACGGGCTTGTTCGTCTTTCAGGCCAGCAATAGCCTCTTCTACTGTCAGGATGGAGGCAGCAATGGCTTCATCGTGAGTAAACTGCTGTTTTTGTCTTCAATTTAGAATTCTTAGATACTCAAGATACTTCAAAGACAGGAAGGAGGATTTAGCGATATGAGATGTGCTGTTGCTGTGAATCAATTAATGCATTAATTATTATTATTCTATTATCTAGATTTGACCTTAATGTTTTGGTGTTAAATGTATTTTATAACTGTTCAACTACTGATCTGCTAGTGGCACCATGCTCATTATGCAATGCAACAGATGTTATGAGAGAAAAGACGATCAACAGACCAGTTCACTTTCATCTATTGGTCAGGGCTTTGGGCTTTTTACACCAACTTGTCGACCTTTATGCATTGGCATTTGGATACATATGACGTCTCTGCTATAAATCCTAATCCTAAGAAACACATGATGTAGTGTCTTTTAAGGCTTGTAAGGCTGTCGCCGATACCAAATATGTTTTGAGGCAATCTTTGAACCTATTGTCTGTGTCGCGAGTGTTTTGTGATGTTTCTATTTGTCACTGATAGTGAAGTTAGTGGTCCACTGTTAGCAGTTGGTTTGAATCAAGATTGCCTTGTCTTGAAGATGTTGAGTGTATCTTCAAAGATGACCCCCTTTGCATTGTAACTCTGATAAGCTACTTTAAATGAGCTAAAGTCCTGTCCCATGGTGATTATCTGATTTCGCCCCCACCATTTGTAAAATCTTTCTCAAGTAGGGACGGTGAGTTTTAATGTGCCACCTCTAAATATTTCACTGTAATTGAATCAGAGGATTTGTGTTGGTTGTGCTTCATTCTCTTGATGGGTTCAGTAAGATACAATTTGAGTGAACAAACTGGGCAAATTCTTTTGAAAAGGGAACATATCTGTCCAGATGCACTGTCATTTCCATTGCTGTACATTTGAACAACCACAAGAATGCCTCCGGATGGAGACTTCCGGTTGGGCGAACATGTGAGGGCAGCGTTGTCTTGTTCTCCCACGACTCTACTTTATGAACATTTCATTTATAACCTCCGAATTTGAGCTAAAACAGTATTTGTGAACATAATTTGGACTCTAAATTAGTACAGGCCAATGTGATGTCGAAAAGTGCATCGAAAACGGTGACGAATAAGGCAAAAAAGGCCAAAACTGCTGTCTCAGCTGCGAGTACAGTTGCTGGCCCAGACATATAATTAGCCTGCTTGAAGAGCACAGAGCTAGCTCAGAGGGAGCACAGAGCTAGCATTTCGGCTGATTTTAAAGCTGCCTTTGCGGTACTGGAGGTGAAACTGAGCATAACGCAGACCACGGTAGCGGAACATGGTGAGCGAATTGACTCTATTGAGTCCAATGCCAACCTGCAAGACCAGCGATTAAATTCACTTGAGGAGAAGTGTGCATTGCTAGCAGATAACAATGCCAAGCTAGCTGTGAAGACCGCAGATCTGGAAGGTCGGAGCCGCAGAAATAATATCAGAATCATTGGACTTTCTGAGTCTATTGAGGGACCCCGGCCTACAACCTTCTTTTCAGAACTTTTTGTCGAGCTGCTAGGCGCTGAGACTCTCCAATCCCCTCCCGAGCTGGACAATGCACACAGAGCGCCAGCTGCTAAGCCGCAGCCAGGGATGAGGCCGCGACCTGTGATGATGCGTTTGAATCGCTACCAGGTCAAGGATCTGATTGTTCAGGAGGCCCGCAAGAGACGAGGGGATCTCCGCTACCGTGGGACACCAGTGCAGATCTACGAAGACTTCACACAGGAGGTCCTCGAACAGCGGGCTAAGTACCGGGACATCATCTCAAAGCTGTACAACCTAGGCCTCAGACCGGCTCTTCTGTTCCCTGCTCGCTTGCCGATCACACTGGGAAACGGGGCTAAGAAAATGTTTCCCTCGCCCGTGGAGGCTGTAGCCTTTGCAGCTAGCCATGAACGTGAGCCGGCTAGCTAACCACTGATGTTGTGCTAGGCTAGTGGTGGCTGGGCTAGGCTAAGCTAAACCGTGCTAGCGCTGCATTGATGGTGGACTGGGTACGTTACAACCGTTATATTGGGACACAATTTATTTTATAAATCTAACGTTACCTAGTCAAGACAGCGCATAATGCGACATGTTGTTTACATTTCATTTTTGTACAATTATATTTTTATATTACCATGTTAACATATGCTGTTCATAATTGTTTCTGGGCACGTTGCAACCGTCGTTCTGTTGGGACGTAATCTCTTTTATAACTAACGTTACCCAGCCAAAACAGCACGTAGTGTGCACCTTTGCAATGTTCTTGTTAACATATGCTGTTCACAATTATCCACACTTATTAAGGAGATTGTATTAGCATGATGTGGGTACTGAGACACTTTGAAGAAGGAGAGATGATTCAGGTAGGGAAGTCATTGCCAATTTTATTGGCAGACACGTTTTTGGATGGAGCTGGGGGGTGGGGAGGGAGGCGGGCTGGGGCATGGGAGGAGGTGGGAGGGAGGGGGAGTAGGGGATGGGAGGAAGAGGGCGGGAAAGGGTGGGACATTTATCTTGATGGGGCTATGGGTTTCCATTTGTTGGAGGCAGCTATTTCATTTACGTTCTGTTTTGTCATTTTTATGTACACTGTTCTCTCCATTTTTAGTTATGGATGTTCTAGAGCTGACCTGTCACTTTCGATGCTATACGTGGTGTCATGGCTAATGTAACTGGTACAGGGACTGGTGGTGGACAGGGGGTCAGGATACTATCTCTGATACTGGTGGGTGAAACGCACAAAGATTATGACACATCTTAAAAACTTGAATGCGGATATAATTTTTATACAGGAGACACATCTTTGTAACTCTGATCAGCGAAAGCTGAATAGGCCGTGGATTGGACAAATGTTTCATTCGCAATTTAACCTAAAGACAAGGGGCACAGCCATTTTAATTAGGAAAAATGTAAATTTCACCCCTACTAATACAATTTTAGATCCAAATGGACGTTATGTCATAATTTCTGGTTCACTCTATCAGAAGCCGATCATCTTAGTATCTGTGTATGCTCCCAATTGGGATGATCATAATTTTATGAAATCGCTATTCTCCACCATTCCGGATTTGAATTCCCATCTATTAATATTGGGAGGAGATATGAATTGTGTTATAGGCCCAACACTAGACAGATCTAGTTCCAGATCCGTTGTGCCCTCTAAAACGGCACCGACTACCTCTGCTTTTATGGATCACTATGGCTACGTCGACATGTGGAGATTTTTACACCCCTCGGTTAAGCAATACTCTTTCTTTTCCCATGCACATCGTTCATACTCATGCATAAATTATTTCCTTGTCGATAAAACATTTATTTTGTCGATTGTCTCAGTTCATTACTCACCGATAACTCGGTGATATCAGATCATTCATCTGTGATCTTGGACCTTCACTTTGATCATAAGCCTAAGGAATTTAGATTCTGGCGTCTTGACGCTCTTTTACTATCTGATGCAGGCTTTTGTGAGTGTATTTTGGAATCAATTGCATTCTTCTGTGAGACCAACCAAAATGAAGAGACCTCTGTGTCCCTACTCTGGGAAATCCTTAAAGCTTTTCTTAGGGGTAAGATCATCTCGCATACGTCTCATATTAATAAAGTTCGTAGAGCACGCCAAAGAGAGCTGGAGGAGGCTATCATTAATCTAGACAACCAACTCTTATCCACTCAATCACCTGATCTATTTAAAGAACGGATGGGGCTCCAAACAGAACTTGACCTTCTCCTAACAAGAGAGGCTGAACGACTCCTTCTACATTCACGAGGGTCTATATATGAACATGGAGATAAGGCTGGCCGTTTCCTGGCTCACCAATTAAAGGCTAGGGTGGCCTCGAATCAAATCACCCAGATTCGGGATGAGTTGGGCTCTCACACTTCCGACCCGGGAGAGATTAATAACATCTTTAAATCGTACTACTCTCGTCTCTACACGTCTGTATCCCCTGATAGCGAAGATCAGCTACTTACATTTTTTGATAAACTAGATATGCCCAAGATTTCGACTAATGACCAACAGATACTAGATGCCCCCCTGCAGCTCGCTCAGATTAAAGAGGCAATACAGTCCATGAATAGTGGCAAATCACCGGGTCCTGACGGATACCCAGTAGAATTTTCTAAAAAATTCTCAAATCAACTGTCCCCATTACTATTAGATATGTTTAATTTGTCGTACGACCTAGGCTCACTGCCACCCACCCTTATGCAAGCCTCTATCTCGTCGGTTGGAATCTATTATACCCTCCATTATCTCGGAAGATCAGACGGGATTTATAAGGGGGAGGCACTCCTTCACAAATGTCCGAAGACTTCTCAGTGTCATCCACAGTCCGCCTTCTCCTGCCGAACCGGAGGTTGTCATATCTCTTGATGCTGAGAAGGCCTTTGACAGGGTTGAGTGGGCCTATCTGTTTTCTGTCCTTCGACATCTGGGCTTCGGTCCTGGCCTTATCTCTTGGGTTAGACTTCTGTACTCTTCTCCTCACTCCTCTGTATGCACGAACACCCAGCGCTCCAAATTCTTCCCTCTTTTCCGAGGGATGTGTCAGGGTTGTCCGTTTTCCCCACTACTATTCGCAATTGCTATCGAGCCATTGTCAATTGCTCTAAAAGCAGAGAGAGGAATTAAGGGGATTCAGAGGGGGGATATCGAACATAGGGTCTCGTTATATGCTGACGACCTGCTTCTGTATGTGCGCGATCCTATAGCTAGTAATCCACACATACTCTCACTTTTGACCACTTTTGGTTCATTTTCAGGATACAAATTAAACATCCAAAAGAGTGAATGTTTCCCTATCAACCAATCGGCTACAGAGTTACCTCCGTTGTCGTTGCCTTTTAGAATATCCAACTCAGGGTATAGATATCTAGGCATTGCAATCACGCAGTCTTTTAATGCGTTACAAGAACAAAATCTTACTGTCCTGACGGCAACAAATCTGACCTACAAAGGTAGGGTCACCTGTCACTCTCTTTAGCAGTTCAGACAATACAAAAGGAACATACTGCCCAGATACCTATATAGCTTCCAATGCCTACCTACTTTTTTTTTTCCTAAATCTTATTTCACTGCTATTGATAATATTATTTCCTCATTTATTTGGGCTGGTAAACATGCTAGAGCTAGTAGACCATTACTGCAGAGGGACAGGTCCCTAGGTGGGCTTGGTTTACCTAACTTTATGGGCTACTACTGGGCCACAAACACACATAAGATCATGCTCTGGGTCACTTCGCCCCAGAGTGACTGGTGTCTTGTGGAGGCCAACTCATGTCGATCCACATCACTTCAGGCCTTCGCGTGTAGCACTCTCCCCCTTTCCCCCTCACAGTTCACATCTAACCCCGTTGTAATTAACACTCTAAAGATCTGGGCACAAGTTAGACGTCACTGTGGTTGGCTCACTCTTCCTCAAGCAACTCCTGTCTGTAATAACCATCTATTTTTACCAGCCACAATTGACCCCCGATTCTCTTACTTGGAGAGGGAAGGCCTCCGCTGCATAGGGGAGTTATACATTGATGGTTTTGACCAACTACGGGTTGCCTTTCATTTAAAAGGATCTGATTTTTTCAGATTCCTTCAACTAAGGGATTTTGTTAAGACCCACTCTCCACAATTCCCCCAAACCCTGCCTCCCAGTGGAGTCAATCTGGTACTTAAAGCAAGAACTTTATCTAGGCGCCATGTTTCTTATTTTTATGATCTTTTTTCTCTGGTTGATGAATCTGCCATTAATAAGATTAGAACTAATTGGGAAAAGGAACTACAGATCACCCTCTCTGATGACTTTTGGAGGGAGGCCCTGAGAGCCGTCAACTCATCCTCCAGTTGCGCTAGACTTAGCCTAATACAGTTTAAAGTTCTCCATAGACTACATTATAGCAAGGCTAAGCTCTCCAGGAGTTATCCATATAGATTGGATGACAGGTGTGATAGATGCTCCCAGGCCCCCTACGACCTGACTCGCATGTTTTGGTTGTGCCCTAAATTATCTACTTTCTGGCATTCTTTCTTCGAATGTATTTCTGAAATTGTAGGTCTAAAAATCTCTCCATCCCCTCATGTAGCTATTTTCGGTAGGCCCCCAGATGGAATAAACATGACAAACACCCAAACCAATGTCATTGCCTTTACCTCCTTGATTGCTCGTAGGAAAATCCTTCTCTTGTGGAAATCTCCTTTACCTCCCTCTTTTAAAATGTGGCTGAGCGATACTATGTCTCTCCTAAAGTTGGAAAAAATTCTTCAGATAAGTTTTATGCTCATTGGAGACCACTGATCAGTTATGTAGATCGTCTTCCCCCTTGATATGGTGTCGCTGTAGGGATTCTCCCTGTATCTGCCTATAATTCCAATATCTTTACTCCCCTGTCCACCACACATGCAGCCCATGTGACATCCCTTGATGTGTTAGTATGTGTACGTTTACATGTGTGTATGTATGCAGGTATGTGTATATATGTGCATGTATATTATTGTATCTATCATTTGGTATGTAATTGATGTACTGTTGCCTTATTGCTCCGGGAGAGGGTCTGTGGGATGGGTCTGGGTTGAGGGAAAGTGGGTAAGGGTTCTTTTTTTTTAAAATAAATAAATGAGAATGCCTTATTTGCTGTAATGTACACTTTACACTTTTTCATGTGAATAAAAATATATTAAAAAAAAAAGAATGCCTCCGGATGGAACAAGGTGCACTTCACTTTGCTCATTGTGCCTTTTTAATGTCTGTAAAACTGTCCTAATTTCAGAGAATGCTTGCATCAAACTGGTCTCTCCTATATCTTTTTACCCAAAATTCACTTTTCTGTTTATCTTGGACTAAGATTGTGTTTGTTGGTTTTAGCAGTCTGCTCCTGTAAAGCCCGTCGAGATCAAGACCCAGTGCTCAGGGACCCGCATGGACCCCAAGATCTGCCCTGGAGACCCTGACTTCATAGCTTTCATCAACAATAATGACCTGTGGATAGCCCACATTAAGACTGGCGAGGAAAGGAGACTCACTTTCTGCCACAAAGGTAAATGAGATGTCATGCAATAAGTAGCTTCACGTGCTGAAATATCCTCTTTAACTTACAATAAGTATGTGAATTAAAGAAAAGATGATGTGATTTCAGTTTCCCCTTTATTTTCATCATCTCACTACAACACGAGAAGAAACTGCCATTGAGATGCATTATTCTCTTATCTTTTAAGACAAAAGTGTACAGTATTATATCACTTGTATGATTAGCACTATACCAATAGCACTACATGAATGTAAGCTTTTTTCCTAATTTATTCCTTCTTTTTCTTTTTATGTTTACAGGTGTGGATAATGTTAAGGAGGACCCTAAGTCTGCAGGTGTAGCAACGTTTGTCATTCAAGAAGAATTTGACCGTTTCACTGGCTACTGGTGGAGTCCCTCAGCAGTGGAAGGTATTGTTATGTCTTGTGGCTGAATAAACGTTTTGTGATTACGTGACATTTTTTAAATATGCAGATTTTTTTTAACCGTGTAGTTTTACCTCTATCTGTACGATTAGTTACTTTTGAGTTTGTATACAAACATTACTTTCTGCATACACTAGACTCAAGTTATTGATTTTTCTCCCCCTGTCAGACCCTAATGGAGGTAAAACAGTATACCTGCTGTATGAAGAGGTGGATGAGACGGAAGTAGAGATTATTCATGTTCCATCTCCAGCACTGGAGGAGCGGAAAGCAGACGCCTACAGATATCCTCGTACAGGTCAATATAGCGCACTACTGCCTATACACTGTACACACACACACACACACACACACACACACACACACACACACACACACCACATATGCTTGGATCAGTCTATTTCTAGAATTTTACCTATTTCTTTATTTCCAGGTAGCAAGAATCCCAAGGCTACCCTTAAACTTGCAGAGATCAAGACAGACCATCAAGGAAGAGTGAGTCTTCCACAACCTTTCTTTTTTTCTTCATCAAAATATTAATTAGGCGTTCCTAATGTGTGTTTATGGTTGTACTTAACAGATTGTGAGCACGCAAGATAAAGAACTGGTCGTCCCCTTCACCTCCTTGTTTCCTGGGACAGAATACATCGCCAGAGTAGGATGGACGAGTGACGGCAAATAGTGAGTGTTACTGTTAAAACTTTGACTCAGAGAATGGATAAGATGCATATGTTTCTTTGTTTCAAATGGAGCAGTTGTTCTCATAGTCGCACAGCTGTATAATGCACTCTTTTGAGTTGTGTCTGCTCTGTGTCCCCCTAGTGGCTGGGCAGTGCTTCTGGACCGCAGTCAGAGAAAACTGCAGCTGGTCCTGCTTCCTCCAGCCCTCTTCATCCCTGTCACAGATGACCCAGCTCAGAGGCAGGAGAGTCTGGAGGCCGTGCCAAGTAACACACAGCCATACATAATCTATGAAGAGACCACAGACATCTGGATTAATGTAGGTCTTTCCACATGGTGCACTATTTGGTTCTCCTAAAATGAATGTCTGTCCTGTTTCTAATAAACAAATTGTTATGGTTGTGAATGCTGGAAGGTGTTTCTGCTGTGAGGATTCAGTAACTGATTGTCCTTCTCTTCCGCAGGTTCATGATATATTCTATCCCTTTATTCAAACGACAGAAGATGAGTTTAGTTTCATTTGGGTAAATGAGTCTAAAACTGGTTTCAGCCATCTGTATAAAATCACATCCATGTTACAACCGGGCTGCTACCATTGGACGGACCAACAAGTAGATGGTAAGAGACTAGGACATGCTTCTGCACTTATCATCCCATCAAATAATCTCAGTTTACGTAAGAGTGTTCGGTATGAAGGAGTATGTTGATTCTGTTATCTGTTTACAGCAGGAGACTTCAAATGTGCAATCAAGGAGGAGGTTACATTGACCAGTGGAGAATGGGAAGTGCTGGCAAGACATGGTTCCAAGGTTAGAGAAAGTCTGTCAGTGTTGGAGATATAGATTCACACCTATAAAGATATGCAGGTATTTAGAGTGCATAATGGAAATATGCTCTTATTGCTTTATTGTGTTTCATCCTCTTTGATATTTGACGTATGTAATGACTGCAGTGCAGTGTTATATGTGTTTTTTCTTTTTTTTTTAATCAAAAATAATCTATCAGATTAAGGACTTGTGCTCCTGATTATTGTGCTGCTGCATTGTCCTAAAATTTGGGGACTATGTATTAAAATGCTACATTGCTCATCCAGTGAGGATATGAACCAAACAATGTTAAATCTGAAAGACACCAAGTTAAGCTTTTGTAACCTTTAAAATTGGATTTATATCCATTGTGCTGAACTGCAGTTTCAGCTCTCTCCCCCCCCCCCCCCCCCCAAATGCTTGTGTTCAACATTAAAACATGAGTAATACAGAAGTCAGTTGATATTCGAGTGGCTCTATCATCTCTTTATAATCCATCCATCGTCTACCGCTTATCCGGGATCGGGTCGCGGGGGCAGCAGCTCCATTAAGGAACCCCAATCTTCCCTTCTCCGGGCCACATCCTCCAGCTCCGACTGGGGGATCCCGAGGCGTTCCCAGGCCAGTGAGGAGATATAATCTCTCCACCGAGTCCTGGGTCTTCCCCTGGGTCTCCTCCCAGCTGGACGTGCCTGGAACACCTCCCTAGGGAGGCGCCCAGGTGGCATCCTTACTAGATGCCCGAACCACCTCAACTGGCTCCTTTCAACGTAAAGGAGCAGCGGCTCTACTCCGAGTCTCTCACGGATGGCTGAACTTCTCACCCTATCTCTAAGGGAGACGCCAGCCACCCGTCTGAGAAAACCCATTTCGGCCGCTTGTACCCGTGATCTCGTTCTTTCGGTCATGACCCAGCCTTCATGACCATCTCTTTATAATACCTCACAGTATCATACCTCGGCCTCACTGCTATTGTCTTTTCATTTTCCTTTCGTGTTTCTCCTTTGTTAGATCTGGGTGAATGAAGCATCAAAGTTGGTGTACTTCCAGGGCACCAGAGACACTCCTCTGGAGCACCACCTCTACGTGGTCAGCTATGAATCACCTGGAGACGTGGTCAGACTAACCAAGCCTGGCTTCTCTCATAGCTGCTCTGTTAGTCAGGTAAAACCATTCATTTGTTTTCCTAGTTGTCCAAATACATACATGCACATTTCATTAGTCCATTTCTCATCCCAGTGTTAATCTATCCAACAAACAATGTTTCTTACTGATATTCTCTTGACAAGCCTTTTTGTGGCTGCTAGTGACTATTTAAAAAAAAAAAATGCAGCAGATTGATTGCATTTAATGTCCAGTCTTATATTATGACCTAAAATAGAACTAAATCACAACAAGTGAGTTATAGCGTACATAGTTTTGGCAGATCAGAGAGACCACTTTACCTGCTTAAGAACAATGACAGTTAAATCCCCTTTGAAACCTGAGGGAAGCTGTTAAAACCAGGGCTTGTTTGGATAGTCTGCAGTATTATATGGGATAAAGGTTCTCTTGCCATCAGCACGATTTTACGACAGTAGCTCATGTTGAGCTTTTTAACACTGATCCTTGCATGTGGTGTAGCATGAGAGATTGTATCCCCTCCCTCAGCCTTTCTGTTTCTTGTCCTTGTCAGTCTATTTTGTACATAATTCTTTCAATTCATTATTTTTTGCTCCTCTCTCACTCTGCAGAACTTTGACTTTTTTGTCAGCCACTACAGTAACGTGAGTACGCCTCCATGTGTTCACGTCTACAAACTGAGCAGCTCTGAAGGTGACCCGCTTCACCTGGTACCCGAGTTCTGGGCCAGCATGATGGAATCACCAGGTAAACAGCATGTGATGTAACCACCATACCAGTAGTTTCCTGATTGATTCAATATGCAGAGTTAGTCTTTTATGGAACAATGAATAGAGCCCAGTCTGTAGGGGAAGGTTGCAGTCAGTTTGATCCACCGCCGCGTGCGTCCTCCAGACAATCTTGACGCCAATCCGATAATGTGGTGCTCAAACACTTTCGTCATCATTGAGCGATTTGTGTTTGGGTTGACTGTCTTTTATGATTCATTAAAGGTACCAGGAGTGAGAAGACATCCATTCTATTACTATTAGTATTACAATTGGAGTGCTTTAGTGTATAGTTTTGAAGAGATCCATTGCTTTGAAGTTTCACAAGGAGTTGAACCCACAATCCCTGATCATTTTAAAACATGCTAACCTAATGACCACCTGTGGTAATGTGTCTTTCAGGTTGCCCGGGAGATTACAATCCGCCTGAGATTTTTGACATGGCAGGCAAGTCGGGCTTCCAGCTTTATGGGATGGTATACAAGCCTCACATCCTGCAGCCTGGCAGGAAACACCCGACTGTTCTCTTTGTGTATGGAGGCCCACAGGTTCGTGGATATATTCAGTTTCATCTGTGATGTTAACAGAGTTTTGTGTTCACAAATTGTTGCTTTGAACCTGTATTGCTGTGTAAAAAAAATTATAAAAATGAGGACAACGATTTGTGTGTGTATTCAGGTGCAGCTGGTGAACAACTCCTTCAAGGGGATGAAGTACCTCCGGCTGAACACGCTGGCCTCTCTGGGCTACGCTGTGGTCGTCATTGACGGGAGGGGTTCCTGTCAGAGGGGCCTTGAATTTGAAGGAGCACTGAAAAACAAAATGGTAAAATAAGAGTCAGATAATTTAATGAATTCAAATGGAGAATTCTATTTTAATTTAACATGCTTGAATGCCAGAAAGACATGCACAATTTCCTTATTTAAATAATGCTCAAAGTTGCGTTTGTCTCTTCAGGGTCAGGTGGAGATTGAAGACCAGGTGGAGGGGCTGCAGTATGTGGCGGAGAAGTTTAACTTTGTGGACCTGAGCCGTGTAGCCATTCACGGCTGGTCCTACGGCGGTTTCCTCTCTCTCATGGGGCTCATCCAGCGACCCAATGTCTTCAAGGTTAGGAGGCTTTTTCGTCCTTCAGCCCTTCTTTAATCCTTAAAACATATCAGAATCAGAAATCCTTTATTAGTCCCACGACGGGGAAATTTACCGTGTTACAGCAAAAGAACAAGAAAGTAAAGTGGCGAGTACACAATAATTAAATAGAATAAAATAAATAAAGTCGGTGATAAAAAATTGTAAGAGTGAATATTGCACAACAGTGGTGGAATAGTCTGTTTGGTGTGGTGCTGTACCAGGGGCCGTGGTGATGGTACAGTCTGACCGCTGCAGGGAGAAAGGACCAACGGTATCTCTCTGTGAGACACCGCGGGTGAAGCAGCCTGTCGCTGAAGGAGCTGCACAGTGCAGGACACTCTTTCTACCAGAGACCATTCTCTGCTGTAGAGAATAAAATATGAAAGCATACCATAGTGGTAGTTTGTATCATTATGGTACGCACTTTAAACACAATTAATTGCATCATTTTTGAAGTATGATCTCTCAAAACTGAACTTGTGATGTAGTTGCAGATTACATCCACATGGTGTCTGTGTTGTACAATGTGTTGGTGAATAGCTCTCATTAAGTAAGGATATCCGCACCCCCATCCCTGTGCTTGAAAGATACATTTATATATAAAAATATACAAAATGTATATCCAACAGAGCCATAACATCAGAACATACTATAGAATTACACAGTAAATCTAAGCCACCACCTTCCTCCTGTACCTATCTTTGAGATGCTCTCTGTGCAAAAAGACACTTTTACACAGTTAGATCCAGTTTTTTTTATTCTTTATTTTACATTCTTTTCCATCTGACTACATTGTGCTTCCCTTCCAGTTGGCTATTGCAGGTGCCCCGGTGACTGTGTGGATGGCGTACGACACGGGCTACACCGAGCGTTACATGGATGTGCCTGAGAACAACCAGCAGGGCTACGAAGAAGGCTCTGTGGCACTGCACGTAGACAAGCTGCCCAGCGAGTCAGTACTCACTTAATACAGACACCTGTACAATTATTTGAGTTTAGTGCTTGAAACTTCTAAATATTATGGCAATCTAACCATACTTCGTGTCCTGTGTAATTGCATAGATATTTGTACACGTATCATCACGACTGCAGGGGTACTTCCTATTTCTGGTCAAGTCAGGCGTCTCACCATTGACTGAAATATCTTTACATGTTTGGATGCCATTCATTCGCCAAATATTTGACTTGGGGGTCATTCTGATCCTTGACGTGAAATGAGACTTCAGAATTATGAACCTTTTGAACTGAAAGCAATGCTTTAAGAAAATGTTTGTGTGTGGCTTTCAGGTATGTACACGTTGGTGATACGTTCCTTCTATTACTTCTTGGTAAATGAAAAGCCAACAGATCTCTTTTTAGAACAGCATTTATTCAAATCTGGAGAGCTGAAATTAGGATTTGAAGTGCCAGTAAACCTCAGTATTTAGGGACTGAGGAACCCTGAGGGCCTGACAAACGGCGTGTTGGAGCACTTCTCTCGAAAGCTGAAAATTAGTCTGCAGCTGCAGCATTTCAACTTTCTATAAATGTCTTTGAATCCGTGAAGGCTTTTCCTGTTTTAAATCATGAAGGAAAGGGGGGGGGGGGGGGGTAACATGTGTTATGTTTGTCTTACTATTGTGTAATAGCGTGTCATATTCTAACCATGTAATCCTTTTCATTCCAGGCCCAACCGTTTGCTGATTCTCCATGGATTTCTAGATGAGAATGTGCACTTTTTCCACACCAATTTCCTGGTGTCACAGATAATCCGTGCTGGGAAGCCCTATCAGCTCCAGGTTAGCATGACAAGCCTAATCCCACTCACTAACACATCTCTCTGAAGTTACTATATGAAATATCTCCTGACATCATTTACATAACTCTTCATCATAAATGTCTTGGTGTGAGTCTACAGTAAATGTGTTTGGTATATTGGCTTAGACCACTGTAATATGTAACGGTAGTAAAATACCATATATTATTATATATGAAGAATAAAAGTATATTTTGCAAAGCAGATTTTATACGACACATTCATGCAGCACTCTTCAGTCTATAATTTGGTTTTGAGTGCAACAATAAGTCGATTGACAGAATAATGATGGCCAACTATTTTGATAATCGATTAATTTATGGAATAAAATGCTGCACAGTCCTAATTTTGTTTCCCTGTTTAAATGTTCCAGGTTTACCCCAACGAGCGACACAGTATTCGCTGCCCTGAGTCCGGAGAGCACTACGAGATAATGCTGCTGCACTTTCTACAACAATACCTCTGAAATGAGACAACAGGGGAGAAGTGAATTCTAGTTTCCCCTCTGTCCTACTTTACCCCTCCAGCTCACCCCCCATCTTTTACTCTCCTTGACCTCTCCACCCCAACCCTAGTCTCCCAGTTCACCCTGTCATCAAGAGACTATCAGACACTCTGTAGCCACACGCCACTCTCTCCTATGAACTTGTCACCTAACTTCTCCCACCATACTTCCCTCTTTCGCTCTCTTGTTCCGTTGCTCGCTCTGTCTCCTCCATGCCCCCCCCACTCCCCTGTGTACAGTCTGGGGTATGGTTTACGAGCACAGAGAATTGGTGTCTCACCCTGAAAGCTGAACAAAGACAAGGACATATGGATAAATTTTTGCAGGCTGTGTCACATTGACTCATCTCTCACCCACGTCCTCATCTCTGCAACCATGATGGGTTTTTGCCAAATGTTAACGTGTTGTTCCCCCCCCCCCCCCCCCCTGCTCCACCTGTTTTATTCACTTGAGTCAGTGGTAGGAACGGGGTCACAGTTCACAGATATGAAATGGAATCTATACACATGTTCGCAGACATGAGCTCACACACTATACATGATGTAAAATACAGTTTGTCTCATACATAGACTCACAAGCACACACGTAGAATTGCAATATCCATACATACTGTGAGTCCGTACATTTGTAACGATGAAGTAAAAACGAGACTCTTCCTCTGTCCACTTGTTTTAAGTGTGTGTTGTTTAAAATAAAATATTTTATGGATTTTTATTCTTTTTTTTTTTTTTATGAGTGCTGACGTGAGCTGGCTGCTCATTGATATTTTTGCTCTCTCCCCTCACATTACATTGCTCGAGATGTCTGCTTGCCTTCTTAACACATAATTTATATTTGCCAAAGTACCTCTTGACTCCTGATCATGCTGGTATTTCCTTTTTTTACTGCAATAAAGACAACAGGAGGGTGAGCACTGGAGTCTTACAACAGCTTTGTACCACCGGAATACAATTTGTACATGATAATGAATAAATATGAATCAATCACATGCTCTGTGGCATCTGTGTTGTGTTTCCTGAATTGCAGGATGAAACCAGGCTATCTAATTAGGAAATGCATACTCTAAACTGTGTTTTCTTATGTAGATATTCCACTCTAACTCTTAATTATACCCCCCCCTGTCTTTTCATTCACATCAGCAGCACCTGACCAAAGCTCCACCACTGCTGCAACGACAAGGGCCTTCGAGCACCTTGCACAAGTAAAGCTGCAGATGCATGAAGGCCCTTCTGCCCCCTTCATTTTGTGGATAGCACAGTTGCCATGGTAATCTTTTAATAATAGGGCACTTCTCTCGTATGTGAGTGATGCATAAGCTTGATCTTATAACACCACATACATCAGATGGAAAGCTGCTGCTGCTGCTTATTTAAAAATCACCTCAGCACAATGGGCTCAGCCTCGGTATGAACCGTCACTGGGCAGGTGATTGAAATGCGAGATATGAGGACTTGTCATGTTAAAACTTGCAGAATACTTCGACACATTGGAAAATACAAGAATTTGCTCCATTGTAGAGAGTTGGGTGAGAAAACACACTAATTTGTATGTGGTAAATATAAAGCTACAGCAAGAAGCCAGTTAGCTTAGTTTAGCATAAAGCTACCTCCTTCTAAATGTAACTAAATCTGTGTCCCAGCTCCTCTAAAGCTATACGTTATATCTCATCTGTTCTATCTGTGCAATATACATCTGTAATTTGGTTATGGGGCATACGTAGCTAACCTTACAGGACTATTTCTGAACCAAAGCAGTGCCGGACCGGTGACTTTATGGAGTCCCAGCCACCACTAGTCAAAGAATTACATCCACACAGCTACAACTTGGAGTTTTTACACTTCTTTGTTTTTGGATGGATTCAAATTAACTTTAGAAGCGCTTGGTGGCATTTTTATTTATGTTTTGGACAGAGCCAGGCTAGCTGTTCTCCCATTTCCACTTTATGCTAAGTGAGGCTAACCGGCTGCTAATTCTTTCATCTCTACCATTCAGCAAGAAAGCGAATGAGCGTATTTACCAAAATGTCTAACTACTTTATGAGAAATAGGGGATACTTGTTCTGTTTTCATAAGAAAAGTATCTCTTATATAGAACGACCGTGACCATGACTGTTATAGTCCCAGAACAATTTAAACAAGAGGATTGTTGGGTAAGTAAACGGCTCTTGGTTTCTCTCTACAGGTAACACCTGCTGTCCCATGTCTTTAAATCACCTGTTGCATGGCAGCCAGACATTGACCTCCGCAGCTCCTACACCTGCTGAAGCAGAGGTCAGTTCAGAGCACCCTCCATCAGATCAGCTGTTACAGAGGTTGATGTTGAGCCTGTTGTCAGTGCTCGGAGGATCAGTAGGGATGAAGCGCCTTAACAGTAAGCAGAAAGTGGTGCAGTGAAAAATTAAGGCTGACACCTTGAAGCTCCAGAAGTTTGCTTCCACGTAATATAACTAAGCTGCAGATATAAGAGACCTGCCACGTGTGGTTCAATGCCATGGGGTTTGGGCCTACAGGGGATTTCCTAAGAATATCTTCCTTTCCACCCAGGTTTGGGACGACATGTTCAGTTCAGCCGAAAGGATTATTTACCATTTTTATACAAATATAAAAATGAAATACTTTTTGATTGGATAAATAAATCTGTGGAAAATGAACAATTTGAAATGTCCTCTCAGTTAAACCACAACTTAAACTAATCATTTTATATTAATTGTTTGTTTCTCACCATTAATGGCAAACAAAACTTCTGTATTCAAGGTAAATAGCTTGTATTTGACCAAACTGAATGAAACTGTATAATAAAAAAGCAGATTGAGTACCAGCCTATCCACTTATCTTGACTCTACTTGTGTCCATCTAAAAAAAATATGTATAATAATATAATGCTTTATAATAATGCTATATTTGCTTCTGTGAAATATTTGTGAACTTCTGTTCTAGTTCTAGTAGTTGACTGTTTCATGCTAGTATACTACCTTAAATCGCATTTGTTGAAAACTTGTGGATACTCTCAAAGTGGCACATAAAACACAGAAAAGGCAATAATAGTTTAGATCAATTTTATTTGCTACGGCCCCAAAATGGTTAAAGCCTCTTAAAAAACAATTTTACATCTGGTAAACACGAAAAATAAAATATAAATTACAAACAGGCAGCACCAGAAATATATATTTATATATATATATATATATATATATATATATATATATATATATATATTGATTATTTAGCATTTAAATAAGGAAAGGGAACATCTACAACAACAAACGGTCAAGTCATGAGGACAACAGATAATGTTACAACAAATCAGTAACAGTTATATTTCTGAAACTATGTACAAAACCATGCCTCTCGTATTAAAATAAGTCAATATGACTTAACATTGTCAAAATCACCAAGGAAAAATTTTAATCAGTGAAGAATATGCTTAATTTGATCCAAAATTGTAGATGGAAAATATGTTGTACGAAAGGCTGAAATGGTTTTCACAGGCCCACGAACATCAGTTTTGACACAGTTTCTGCATCGTAATCCTAGTATACAGTGATTTATAACTTTACATAATGCTTTTGAACACAAATTTCATCATGCTCATGTGGAAAACAACTCTTTGTTTTAAGTTAGTCATTATTTGGTCCACACCATTGGGTTTAAAAGGCTTGCCTAATCGGCCTGCATTTCACCCCTACATGCATTCTTTACAAATAATTGTAAATGCTGTTTACTTGCTACAAAACCACATTCAAACTCAACAACAGCCCACATACACACTTAACACCACGTGTCTGGTGATGCGTCTCTACTTGTTGGAAATCCTCTGTGGCTCACAGCACAGTGGACGTGTCGGGACTCGCCCTGTGATGTTTTTTTTACTAGAGGTCCTTGCTTAATGCCAACAGAAGGAATCAACTGCAATGGTACAACATATGAAAAACTTTCCACTGTACGTTTCATCTGTGTCTCTTTTTCCATCTGTGGCTCTGGGTGCAAGGGAGGAATCGGCTGGTCTCTCGGAAAACAGAGCAGGGGAAACCTGGAACTCATTTAATGTGAGTTCTTTTTGCTTCTATTTTGAGGGCCTTGGCTCTGGTGTATGGTCTTCCTTGCAGGGAGATGACCAGGGAAAATGGAAACCTCATCAACCAAGCACCAAGAACAGAAAGAATAGTCCAAAATCTACTTCTTTCCCAACTCTTCTCTTTATCTTAACGTTTTCTTTATGTCTCTTTCTATTTTTTATGACTTGTTTGCGATCGCAGCAGGGCCGATCCTCATACTGCTGGACTTCAGAGGGTAGTAGCGGCCCCTAAAGGTCTTCCAGAAGATGCTCTGCTTCCTTTGGTGCCGCTGCTTGGGGGGGGGGCTTTGGAAGTATCTACCATTTAGGTTGGAGCGACCGCAGTTACTGAACCACCAACCACCTAGCAAGAGAAAGGACAATATCAGGTTAGTTACTGCCTTTGAGCGCTATCCTGAATTGGAAATTGGAAAATAAACAACTACAGGCATGTATCATTGCGATTATCTTACCAGAGAGGTGCTTGGCGCAGTTGATGTCGTTTTTCTGGTCGTTGTCTTGGTCACTTGTGGAAAAAGGGCAGGCCGGCGGTGGCGTCAGTCCCCAGGGAACTCTCCAAGGGGCTGAAAGCTTCGGCCTTCCAAGTCGTGAGCAAGTACTTGGTTTCCTCTCCGCCCAGATGGAAGGGTAGACGCATATCTGCTGAGTCACGACTCCAGTCACAGAGCTTGATGTTGAGGATGTAGCCACCATCTTTAGCAATGGAGTGGATCTTTTCTAACCCCAACCAGAACTCTCCTAGAGAAGAAGACACAAAGAAATGGTGAGAAAACTACCAAGAGTGGAGACATTGACTTCTGCTTCTGTGTTGACTTCTGTTGGCCCTTGATCCATTTTAAGCTTATCAGCGATAAGATGCTTTTAGGGGACAGATCCTTCCGTCTGATGCAGAGGTTGTAAAAGACAGTAATACTGTGTGAACTAATCGGACCCTGGCCAGGCCGCCTAGCACATGTCCAGTTAGTGAGAGTGAGATCAAAGTCAAAAGAGCATTTACCATTCAGGCTGCCAAAGCCTTTCTCGTAGGCCTGCCATTGCTGATCAAAGTCCACAGAGCCATCTTGGCGCCTTTGGATCACTGTCCATCCGCCTTCTGGAAAGAAAGACAGAAACGGATTGATCAGAAAACAACGTTGAATACGGTGACTGGTTGTCTAAGTAGTTAGCATTGTTGGCCAACCTGCACTGTATGACACAAAAGGCCAAAATGTGGAAAGAAATGTCCCTCCACTTACCAGCTGTCATCTCACAGAAGACTTTAAAGGGCTCTGCATTAATTGGCTGGATGGTGTAGACCCCGCTGGTGGTCTCACCTCTCAGGAAGAGCTCATGACAGTCTGATGCCATCTCTAGAAGAAGAGGGGAAAAACAATGTTAAGACAACCAGATATGTACAGTATCACTGCAAGGCTTCATCTCAACTCTCCTAAACTCTGTTGATATATTGGAGCTTTGCTAGGCCGTTGCCAAATTCTAGCTGAAATCTGAGCTTGTTTATTTTCCCCAGCGTTGATAAGCAGGTCCATTCACACTTAGGGAACCTCTCAGCGACATGTTTCTCTGCACTGTGAGAGCCTTGTGTCGGCAAATACGGCTATCGTCCCAAGTGAGTTTATCTGGGGTTATAAATGTTTGCCTGATAGAGCCTTTGACCTAGCCTCAACAAGCGGGAGAGGGTGAGAAAGTGTGTCCCGGTTATGAATATGACCTTTCTCCCAGTTCCCAAGCAGGCTTCCCTCTTTACGACTGCTTGGCCTACCAGGCTATTGAGTTACACACACTACTACCTTTTACATTCCTCAACCCCCTTCTGCCTGTCAATGACCCCCCCTCTGGCTCGTCACACCTCCCTCGTGTGCACAACAGCCAGTCAGTGACCCAGGAGTGCATGACTGGTGCATGCACAGAGAGTGATCAGAGGGTGCTGAGGGGGGATAAGGGCTGTTGCTGGAGAGGGACATCGGAGAGGGCAGTAATATAAAGCAGGGGACTCCGGAGCCATTTGGAGCTGTCATGTGCCTAATGAGGCACAGGACCATTAGCGCCTCTCTAGTAATCCTTTTTATCATGCATGACATCATCATGTGATGCTATTTATTACAGTTACACAACAACAAATAGAAAAAATACAATCAAATGTAATTTTTGCTTGATTGATTTTTGTTTGATATTCGCCTGCTTATTGTTTCAATGTGACAACACCAGCTGACCACAACACCTCATTAGTGTGTAACGACCTTTCCTCTAGAGGCATGAACTCTTGGTGGCCGGTTGTGGCCGTAGCCTGCCTCCGGGTCAGGGGTTCTCCTGAACTTTGGCACACTTCTTCTCATTACAATGGGAGAGATGGAGGTGGGTGGCTTGTGTGTAGGGATGGGGGAGGAGAGGACAAGAGGAATCAAATGGAGGAGGAGGAGGGATGTCTGACTCCCTGACAGATCTAGGGGAAAGGTTGCTCATTCTAAGCTTGAGGGATATACAAATGTTTGTTTTACACAAAAAGGTGCGACATCTTAAAAAGAGAGAGGAAGAGAGGAAATGATTGTCTTCAAAACAGTGAAGGATATCTGTACAAAGTTCACAGATAAATATAGACTGCCTTTGCCCATATTCCCTGCTTTATTTTTTCTTGGCTCAGGCACAAGGGCTGTAATCTGATGAACATTGCATGCTAGATTTGTACAAATCTTTCCAGGTTTCCCCTCCTCTAGCCCCCCCCCCCTACATTACAGAAATGTACAGTATGAGTAATCCTGTTAAACTGTGTGACCCTAACTGAACACTCTCAGAGACCAGCGAACTTTCCCCCAGTTGAAACTTTGCCAGAGAAACTTGTTACTCATTCCTCAAATCCTGCTGATGTCAGAGCTCTGAGGTGTATTGTAATTTTTACTGGCTGACTGGCCTCAACTGTTGCCTCAGCCATGTTCACCTTTCACCTACTTCTCATCTATGGCCATCAGAAACACAAGTTTGACTTTAAATTCATTTCTAATTTACTCCAGTTTTGTTCATCTATATCAATTAAAATCTACAATTTCAATATGCATAGATTTATGTTTTACTCAGCAATTCCTCCCATCATCCCTTTAGTCCTCTTTGAAGGCTATACAGACTTTAAGTGAGACCAAAGTGTGGTTGGTAAGAAAGCTGAAAGTGTTTCAGTCTGGATGAAAGCTGGTCTGTGAGCAGCAGCTGCTCGGCGTGGCTGCACACTGAGAGCATCTTTACTGCCTTTTACACTTACTGTAAGCCACAGTATGAGGGGCATTGACTAAACTGAACCTCATGCTGACAATGTTAATTCCCCCTTTTCTCTCCGCAAGAACTTTAAGTCCTGATAGCTGAAATAAGTTTTGAAACATAAACATCAAATAATGATATATATTTTAGTTTATAGTTCTGAAGAGTTGACTAAATGCCTTAATGCCTAAATTATGTTTTTAAATAAATAAATATAATTTGTACTCATTTATTTGTGTTAATGTTATCCTGTATTAATAGTTTAATTGTACAGGCTTAAAGGCACAGCTTTAGTCCACCAGCTGATATGTTTGGTCTCACGCTGAGTACAGACGCGTGTCCCAAATTGATAAGATTCCTTGATTTTAATTGCTAGTGATTTAAGCTTCTTTATAGCCGAACTAAACAGATGGCCTGCCACATTTGGCGTCAGATTGTGTGCAGTCGACTTAGGACAGGGTCAGCAGGGGATCTTTGGCCGCGTCTGGCTTTACTTACCGACTGGTGAGTCGCGTTGCTCGGCGACGGCACTTTGCGCGTCAGTGTTGCTGTTCCTCAGGGATGGTCTCTGTCGTGACTGCTGAACCTGAAAAAGTTAGGAACCAATTATGAGATTGCAGAAAATATGACTAAATGAGAAATACTTCACAACAATTACTCTAATGTTGAATGCAGTTTGCAGTCTGTAATTGTAACGCCTCCTCACCTGACTCTGCAGGGTCCTGATGCGCACATTCTGCTTGTCAAGCTTTTCCTGCTGGAGTCTGATCCGCTCCATCAGATCGTCAATGCGTTTGTTCTGAGCCTCCAGCATCAGCTGACAGAAAAATGACACAAAGTACCACATTTTAAGCATTTTATCAACTTTATTCTACACAGTGCCTGTGCATAAAATATGCCCGTGGTGCTTTAGTAACTTTAAAAGACATCACCTCAGAAGCACCACAATTAACACAACAAACAGGCCACTTGTAGCGTTTCAATGAAAAGCCTGAGACATAGACCCAAGACACATTTCCTCCCCTCAATGAAAAGCATTTGTCCTTTCCACCCGGCCATGGTGTGGTTATGTAACTCGCTCACAGCGCGGGATTTTCCATCCCACTATGAAGCCTTTTAGCCTCACATACTGCATTGTGAGCGGAGACTTGCATAGAAAGTGCAACTCTCATAAGCCCCTTGCACTGTGTCATATGGCCGAATACTCTACAGGTTGTAAAATGTTCCAGCTGTGAATAATTATTCACACATTCTTGCAGCCGATGTGTGCAGATCCCTTTGTCTGGCAGCCTTTAGTGATTCCCTGCACGTACAGCACGCTCTTCCTCCATGCCATGCAGGCTTGTTAAGCAACCCCCCTCTACTTCACTACACCCACCACCCACTGCTTGCCCTTTGTGCTTTTTGATTTAGTGCCTTTGAGTTGAGGGGAAAAAGCTCCACCATATAAGCCAACGGCCCATGCATACTGTACATCCACTAACTTGAATCGAGTCCCTTAACTATCTTCTGCAGTAAAACAACATGTTGTACATTGTGGTGCTTGATCATTAAGTAATGTAATGTAATGTATGTTTTGCAAATAGTTGAAAGCCCCATTTCCCTCCAAAACTAACTTATGTCACTCCCTTTGCTTCCCAAACAAATGATCATAACCAAAAAGAGAGAAACTCTTGCATTCTCACCTGGATGTGGCGAGCATCACTGTTGTTCTTGGCACCAGCGTTGGTGTCAGGCAGCACAGCGCCTCCCTGCAGCATGTTGTCCACCCTCTCCTCTAGTCGGCTCATCCTCTCGCTCATCGTCTTCCTCTCGTGCTGCATCTCCTCCGCCTTTTCCCTCAGCTCGGCCGTGACATTGAGCAGCTGCCCCTCTCTGTCCTCCAGTCCGTGGGCTCGAGCCTTCAGGGCCTCCCCCTCCACTCGCAGCTTCTGGCTTTCCTTCCCCAGCTCGGTCACTGTGCGATTGAAGACCTTCAGCTTGGTGGAAATGTCCCTCATCTGGACTTTGGTTTTGTCCACATGCTCTTTCAGCCCCTGTCCCAGCTGCAGCAGACCATGAGCAATGACATTCACATCATCCCACGCTGCATACTGTACACGCTTCTCCTTGGCAGCACTGCCGGAGGATGAGCCCCCTTTCTTCTCCAAAGGGAAACCTGTGGCCATGAGCACCACCAGGCAAAAAGTCAGAGTTGCAAGTGTTGTCTTCATTGCTGCTGTTTTCAAATTGTTGAAATCTTGCTTTAAATGTTGTATATTGTCCTGTTGCAGAAGTGTGCCGTGTCCTGCCCTGTCTTTTTGAGTTGGATTTGAGAGCTCAGTCGGCTGGCTGAGCAGTCAGAGAGCCCTGCTGTTATATAGTTTCACAGCCCTCAAATCTAAACTGTAAACTGCCTGCCATTGGCCAGCCGAGGAGAGGGAGGGGTGCAGATACTCTCAGGTTTCTGTCCCTCCTCCACCTCTCTGTTAACTATTCATGTCAGAGGCGGTGGAGGGACATAATATAACAAAAAGATTGGCTTTCATCTCTGCACTGTAGGAAACTACATTATCTACTGGAGGGAATTAAACATATAACATATAATATCACAAGCAGTGAAACAAATGTATTATTTATTATTACTGAATCAACACTAAGTGCAATATATGTGGTGGTTCTAAATAAGTGATCTATGCATCAGCACAGGAACACCCTGAATTTGGTTGACAGTAATACCGGAACCCCCACTAAGCTCATAAAATAGAAAGTGTGCCTGTTTGGAGTTAATTCAATGGATAGTCAGTCCCATATATCCCACAATGCAGCTGCAGAAATCTTGCAACCTTGTTTAACTGTCCATTTTTAAATATGAGAAAACATAATTTACAGTAAACTGGCCTGATTTGAGCTGAAGAGTCACAAATACACACTGATACCAACACTGACACTGATGAAAGAGGAAGCCCAGACGTTTTAAAGAGCCTCTTCTTCATGTCATTAATTCACACCGCCACAAAGGGGAGATCTCTGATGTATTTTGTGTCCTGTGACTTAATTTTCTATGGGTTTTAGGAGAAGAAGTCATGTGTAATTCAAAGAAAACTGCAGATCTTATCCTCACAAGACTGAGAAAGAATTCTGGCAAAATTGGGGAACATGAATTGATCTGCCCAAAAAGAGAGAAATACTAGTCCCTTTTAGATAGATGAGATCATCAATTAAAAAAAAATTCTTCCAGCTATTGTATAAACAATATATCAGGACTTCTTCATCATCTGCTGATAACGTGAGGAATGAATGAAGTCAGTGACAAGAGGAACAGACATACAATCTGGCCTGACGTGCTCCTCTCTGTGAGGACTGTGAGAATTAGGGGAAAGTTCACAGCACAGAAAATGCGCACTTTGCCGGGGAATTCACAGGCTGTGCGTGATCTGGTGCCAGACCACAATGAAGGAGCTGCTTTAACCCTCTCCTGTCTGCTACCCAGACTAAGTAGGTGAAAGGTAATTGGGAGACTGCTGACAATGCTGAGAGGGGAACCTCAGTGCAGAGGAATTACAGCGCTTTTCTTATGCGTCAGGAATGTAACAAACATGCATCATTTCCTCAAAGCCTTGGCAGAGAGGGCTTTCTACTAGGAAAAGTAATCCTGCTGTGTTCCAGTTAAAAATAGGATGTTTTTCTTTTTCTTTTAATGAGCACTGAGGTCAATACAAACAGATTTGAATGTGAACACATTAGTGAAGTATTAGGTGAAGGCTAAGTGGTTGAAAGGTATCTATCTGCGGCAGGTACAAGCGGGAACGTGGCATCTCAACAGTTAAACAGTTACATTCGTACACAATCGTGTACAATGATTGTACATGTAAAGAACGCCTTGTTGCATTTTTCTGGGACATTACAGAAGTCAGCAGGTATGTGAGTAGGGTGGCCTTCTGCATCCCATTTTGAGAAATATGTCTGTGATCGTTCAGATCCATTACTGCTGTGCGTCAGTCAGGAGGAGCTGGTTGTTCAGGGGCCTGAAAAGTACAACGTAGGGCTATACAATGTCCTGAAGTTGATGAGGAAATTGTGTGGCAAATTGGCTGTGAGGAATCCGGTTTTGCTTGATATTGTATTGTTATTGTAAATGTGGGATGACTCATCATGACCTTAAACACAATTGCATCATAATTTAACAATATTTTGTCAACATGTGTCTTTAAAACCCTTGTGACTTTTGTGTCAGTGTCATAAGTAGGCTACGAATTATGCAGAATAGTCAGATGGTCACTTCCTTATATATTGTATTAGTATTACAGATGAACAAGAAGAACCAACAGACTTCTACTCCCATAGTAGTCAAAGTAGATAATATATTTACTTAAGGACAGACTAAACAAATGGATTCAATAAACATTCATTTTATTTTCATAATGTCTAGGATAATGTTAATTTCTTGCAGTAATCTGTCTTCTCCGTATCCTCTAATTCGAGCTATCAAACCGTCGTTGTCGGTGTCGTATGTAACTGATAATCACCGGATCCACCACACCTCCCCACAGCTGGTTAAGGCCGCTCCCATCTTTAGCCGGCTTGGCGACCTTTTACCCAGATTCCCAACACTGAACATCTGTAAATCCCAGTGCAGCCCCCAGACTTAGTCATGTACGAGGGGATGGAAAGAGGGAGGAAGGAAAAAAATGGAAAAAAAATGCAGCCATAAACCTCTGGTTCCCAGAGATAGACTGTGATCTGTGATCTTTTCCATTTGGGACTATTTTATGTGGTTTTTGGGGTTGCATATTCACTTATTATTTTCCTGTTTGTGTTTGCCAGAAATGCATATCTGTGTATATTCCTATGAGGTAAATAACCTCCAATAAAGATTTAGACAATGTTGAGGAGGAAAACTGAAGGGAAAGAATACTTAAAATATTACTGAAATGAAATTCCTATCCTAGTGCTACTATGGTCTAGTGCTACGCTTTCCAAACAAAACACTAGAAGGTCGGGAGTTCAATTTCAGGCTGCCACCATTGTACCCCTGAGCAAGGTACTTAACCCTGAGTTGCTCCAGGGAGACTGTACTTAATTCAATGTAAGTCGCTCTGGATAAGTGCGTCTGCTAAATGACCTGTAATGATTGGAGCTCAGGATTGACTGAATAGGTTCAGAGCTTCAGGCAGGGACACAAGAGGATGCTCTTTAGGTATTTAGGAAACAGCTTTTCCCCCCCAAAAGGGACAGAGGAAGATAAACAGTGGGAACCGTTGAAGTTGGTAATGCTCACTGATGTCAAGACTTGAAGACCAAACCCTGTTGATCTGCTTTTAATGTATGTGTGAGAGAAAATGAAACTGCATTATCACTGCTTATCTGTGGGAGCAGAGTAAATGTTGGTGTGGCTGTATGTGTGCAGAGTGTTGTCTCATAGTGTGTCTGTGGCTCCAGGCTTTACAACATGTGACTATTGTTCTACACTAAAAATAAGTATTACAAAATATAGCCGGTGCAAGATTTAGGTTTTTTGGTTTGGGTGTGGTCAGGAACGTACAGATTTAAGCCAGATTTATAGGCAGACGTTTCGACTTTCATAGCATGAAAAGCACAGGTGTAACTGATTAACAATGGCTCTTTTCCAATTAAATAACTGCGGCCATTTTTATCCGTACATCAATCCGACAATCCAAAAATATTAGTAAACATGAACAACTCTCTCCCAAATCCAAAAACTAGAGGGCTAACACTCAAGGATTTTTTATCAAGTATAAAGTCTGGAACTGCTCCATAGACAATGAACTGAGATCACCCAGGGGACTGCTCTGAGTATATCAGTTAATCTTCTGTTTCAGAACGGAGACACTACAATAGGTTGAAGCTCATTTAGGTCTAAAACAAGAAATCAAACTTTCTGTTGCTCCACAAAATGAGTCTCTGATTCATCGTCTATGAAGCAGCTCCTGGCTTCATTCTAGATGACATCACACGTGTGAGACTGACTTCTCTGGTTTCTGGCTTTGAGAGCTCATATTCACAAATATTGATTGAACTTTCCTAGGCCATGGAAATAACATATTGGAATTCTTAATGTAGGTGGTGTTGCCCTTTAAGGCCATATCAGTTAGTCGGCATGCATAATATCAGGACCCTGAAGCTGGTAGTGTAAAAGACATGCAGCCATAATTGATTTTACATTATACCTGTGCCTGTTTCCTGCTAATGTAACAGTGTCAATGATTCGTCAATTTCACCTAGAAAGTGACGAGTTTAAGGATTTTGCTAATTATATTTTCAGTTTTTCCATTTAAAGGGAACCAGATTGTATTTGGAAACAATTACCTCAAAAACTATATTTTAATCACACCATTTTACTGATAAGTTTAGCATTGAGAGACATAATAAGACTGCACTTTATCTTTTTCTGCCAAAAAAAAGGAATGAAGTCAGTGAGGGCAGACAAACATGGTTATGTATTGTTCTGCATTATGTTAAGCACATCAACCAGCCAGGTAAAACACACTACTGCCTCCCGGTGGTGCAAAGCGAGAGCAGATCATTTCTATATGTTCAGCCTTGACCCCTGACCATTTCACCACTGGGGCCCCTTTGGTTTGACTGTTCTGCTATTCTTGCCCCAGGTGCTGCATGCTGAAAGTGACATGGCACCGAAGCAAATGAAAACCTGCCGTTTTTCTTTGCAGCCCTGAGAGACAAGGTGCGATTCATTTGACCTCTGTTTTAGTTCAGAGCAAACAGGCCGAGAGGATATGAGAGATTTCCTGTGAGGAATCCGACATGCTGTACTCGGACATTCTGCATCCGCGTCGACAGACTCCCTAAATTCCCACACAAATGTTTGACTTCTGCCTTTTCATGACGCCAAAACCTAAAATATCTGCATGCACTTAGCTTTTATAACATCCTGTAAAGTTTCCACGAAGGAACACGGAGCAATTTCATAGTGACGTAACACAAGTTATATAAGAAAAGAATATGTGCCCCAGTGCCCTGTTTGTGCAGCTGACCACAGACTTTAATCAACACATATACCCAACTCATTCATGCACTTATCTTTCTTGCATGCTTAGATGCACGGGCATACACCATACACACAGTTGTCTCCTTTTACATTCCTTACATCTCATCCTAGGCTTACACACGCACAGACGTGTTACACGATACACATGAATGTGTTTTCGTTATTGCTTCTACTTGACTACTTTTACTCCGGCTGATGGACGACCCATATACATCTTCACTTCCCCAGACTCTTCATGCTATTCCCTCTGTACTTTCACTGCTCATGAACTAAATAAGTATCCCAGCTGGCAGGAAGCAGAAAAGTACAGAATGTGCACATAACCGAATTTGGATAATATAAATACGTATAGACTGTGGTTGACCTCAGCAGCTGTGTTTGCTGTTAGTTCTTTATGGTGCTTGAAATCAATATTTCTGAGCAAACAAATACTGCTCATGTACGAATGTAAACACTATTAGACTTGATCCTCTCGCTAAACTACTTTTAGCAAAGGCAATGTTCCAAGAAAATAATCTGACATTTAATATCAAGGCAGGTGACAAATCGCAAGGAGAAATTGAGTCATTTCTGCCAAGCCTTGATCTGTCTTTACTTCCAGACAAGAAATCCAGCGTTACACAACTGCTGTAAAACAACGTGACTTGCTGAGTCTGTCTGTCATGCAAGACACCATCGAAGCTGATGGCAGAATAGACTGTACTGAAGAACTAGTATTGATTTCAAGAAGTAGTTTCATGTTTTGGGAAATACACTTTCGTCACATTCTTCCAAGAGTTAGAAGATCGTTATAACTCTTATATCCATCTGTTATTATGCAGCTACGAAGCTAAAGCTCATCACATGTTATATCTTGTTTGTTTAAACTGATGTGTAGCTGTTTCCAGGTGTTATGCTAAGCTAACACACGGACATGACGTCTCATCTAACTGAGTGAAAGTGAATAAGCGTATTTCTGAAGATGTCACAAGTATTTCTTTAACAGTGTACTAATGATTATGAAATACTGAATTATGTTTGACACACTGAAATTAAAATCATGTATTTATTTACATAATGAGGAACCCTGCTGTGGTATAGGCTACTGTTTGCTCAGAAATACATCCCTCTGGAGACCAAAAGAAGTTACTAAGTTCAAGGATTAATTCCATGCTAAAAGAAGTAACTGAAACACATATTTAATCGTCTGGGGATTCTGCTCAAACGAGGCAGCTGTGGCTGCTAAACGAGCTCTCCAGAACCCACATTTTACATTTCATGGACCCAAACCCTCAGATGTTTAGCTGTTTACTCTCCCCAGAGTTTCTGAGGACGCATTTCCCCCCCCCCCCCCCCCCCCCCCAGATGTCCCAAAGATTAGCCCCTTGGTGGTGTGTACCCCGGTTATCAAGCCTGATTCCCATGAACTAATTGGCCTTCTGTGAAACATTCAAACACGCACACTGTGTTTACCACAGAGCAAGGAGCACCCGAGGCCACTGGGTGTAGGTTACTGATCACAATGATACTAATTCATTGCCCCATTAATTTCAATCAACAGGAGTGGAGGTGGTCGGATGTCGGAGACACTTAAAGTGAAGAGGGATCTGACTGTGAATGTGGCCTATTCTGGGAAAAATGTGGGTAACTGGCAGACAGCCTCTTGCTGTCAAGTGCTAAGCAGCTGGTCGTTTGGAGAAGGAAAAGGAAAGAGGGCTTGAATTGCAAAGTGTTCTTCTAGAACAGTAGGGGTTCTGACCTATAACTGTACAACAGCAGCTGTGGCCTCTTTAGAGCTGACATTTCTGCAGAAATCATACACTTATTTCTGTTCTAAAAGGACAATACGTTTGTTTGTAAACCAACCACCCTCTGGAAGTCCTGTAATGCGACGTACAGTCAGTGTTGCCAAATTAGACTGGTTTCTGCCCAATTGGGGAAAATATACAAGTGTAATTTATTATAATTGTACAACATAGGGTTGTGCAATGAAATGCACCTATAGTCACATTTTATTCTATTGCTTCTCTGTAAAAGTTACAGAGATCATTTTTTATTAAACAGAAAATTAGACACTCAATTTAAAATTACAGTTTTTAGTTTGATTGTTTTTTTGTCACTCGCGAGGCAATGAAACAGGAAGCTGTTGTAACTTGACTGTACTTTGTCCGATCTGCTCCAAATTTTCGTGGCCAATCAGGGTGTAACGACACCCCTTCCTTTGAGGCTGAAGAGAGGTAGAGAATTGCACACTATGGCATACCGCCAGCTGGTGAGATTCTGCTGGGGAATACTTGGTAAGAACCACACAATGCCATCATGTGCCATTCAAAAGATCTGTGCTACGTTTCCATCTGACAACTACACGTCGTTCAAGTATCAGCACTTTATTAGAGTCAATAACAAAACACAATGTCAGTTCAGTGATTGAATCTGCTTCTATACAGCACAACAGCATCCCTCTTGTTTGGTTCTTCCACCGACTGCTGAGTGGATCTGGGACTTCGAAAGGTTCCTCATCAACATTGTCTTGGCACAAAGCATTGAGTCTCGGTCAAGAGTTCAGTAACATACTCTGCAAAAAAGATGTTTTATAATCAAGCATTATATATAATATGTATGTGTGTATATATATATATATATATATATATATATATATATATATATATATATATATATATATATATATATTATGATGCTGACCTTTGGAACAACCAACATGGATATGAACTTATCCTCAGTTCTGTCTGTGGCTTCATTCACCAATGTTTCAATACCTATGTAATAATAGGGTGATAGTTAAAAGTTAAATAGACTCACGCTTTTACTCAAACTACAGAATAAAATGGGGAAGCATGTTATAAACATTGAATCTATACTTAATTAAGCTAATGAAGTGTAATTAGCTAAAGTTATTAATACTACAAACAATAACACAGATATTGGCTTGGGCCTGGGGTAAACTTACGTACAGTTGGCCTATTATGACCGATTATGGCTTTATGCTTAAAACAATAAATACAGTAAACAAGTAGCACGGCTTACCTTCGCTCTCCCTTTTGGCGAATGCATTTCAGTCAACTCTTTGGTGTAGGACTCTGCACCGGCGGACGTGTTTGAATCGGCGTGCTGGCTTAAGCTGGCTGGGGTCTCGGCAGTATTGTAGGCACAGTGTCTGCGTTCAGTTTTAAATTCTTTTTGAATCTCATTTCCTTGGCGAGCATAGTTTGTTCGAAACACGATCTCTCAAAGTGCTGCCCACAAATCATCGGTTTCATCGACGCACTTGTCTTGTCCATAAACGCGACATTTTATCATCTTTTGGCCACACAAAGCTAGATTTGGAGACGGCCCCACATCCCCATACAACACATCACTTCACAATTATCCTTGGCGATCGATTGTTGTCCGTTCTTTCTCATAATAATTGACATCAGTCTTTGTTGGACGCTTCAACGCAGGCGAACACTGGCGGCGGCTGTGTTCTACTTGTAACGTCATCACCCGGACATTGCCGAAGTGGATGCTCTCGGCGCAGCGATCGATTGTTGATAGCGGAAGTCATTTTTATGCTGTTATGATCGTGATTTATTACGAATACCTCAATATTAACAATATATATATGGCACATTTCACAATACATATGCAACCTCTATCATATACCAAGCTCAATAACTTTTGTAGGCCCTTTAACTTAATGCAAACTTCATTTCAGCAGATATTGTCAGATAGAAACTGATCTTTAGACTCTTCTGCTATCTTAACTGTTCTGATTGAGGGTCATTTTGAGCATTGTGAAACCTAGCTGGAGTTAATTCACTGGGTTACCTGCATCAGGGCAGCTCAGAGAGTATGCATGCCTAATAATAACCTGAAACATTTAACCTTTATTTTTATTGAAACCTCTTTTAATACAGATTTCCTTATTGTGGATGACATAACATAACATATAACATCCCCCTGGACCATTCACCTCTAAAAACAACAGGAGGCACTGCTCTAAAGGAAGTCAATGATTTCAAATACCTGGGCTTGTGGGTTAACTCGAACAAGCAAGACCTTAAAGTGAGGAAGGCGCTTGCATGGAGGGCCCTGCACGGCATGACCTGTGTGTGGAACTCCAACTTCCAACAAATGAAACTCAGCTTCTTCCATACAACAGTGGAGTCTGTTCGCCTGTATGGCAGTGAATGCTGGACCCTGAAGCCCACCCTGCAGAAATCCCTAGATGGGTGCTACACGAGAATGCTGCGTGTGGTACTTGGCATCAACAAGGATGAGCATGTCACCAACACGCACTTGTTTGGGGGGGCGCTAAGGGTGGGCGAGAAAACAGCGGTCAGGAGAATGAGGCTGGCAGGTCACTGCCAGAGACACCAAGAGCTGCAGCAAACTTGTGCTGTGGGAGCCAACACACGGGCACCGATCACGAAGGCGTCCCGTAATAACATACAGTATATCTCAAAAGTGAGTACACCCTTTAGATTTTTGCAAATATTCTGTTATATCCTTTCAGGGGATAACATTATCCTACTGAAACTTTGATATAACTTAAAGTAGTCAGTGTGCTGCTTGAATAACAGTATAGATTTATTGTCCTTTGAAAATTACTCAGTACACAGCTGTTAATGTCTAAACAGCTGGCAACAAAAGTGAGTACACCCCATAGTGAACATGTCCTAATTGTGCCCAATGATGTTGTTTTCCAGCCCTGGTGTCATGTGACTCGTTAGTGTTACAAGGATTCAGGTGTAAATGATAAGCAGGGCTGTTAAATTTGGTGTTTTGGGCACAATTCTCTCTGAATGCTGGACAACATGGCACCTCATGGCAAGGAACTCTCTGAGCGGCTGAAAAAAAGGATTATTGCGCTTCACAAAGATGGCCTTGGCTATAAGAAGATTGCTAACACCATGAAAATGAGTTGCAGCACAGTGGCTAAGATCATACAGCGGTTTTCCAGGACAGGTTCCACTCGGAACAGGCCTCACCAGGGTCGACCAAAGAAGTTGAGTCCACGTGCTCAGCGTCATATCCAGAGGTTGGTTTCCAAAAATAGACGTGCGAGTGCTTCCAGCATTGCTGCAGAGGTTGCAGAAGTGGGATGTCAGCCTGTCAGTGCCCAGACCATACGCCGCACACTGCATCAAATCGGTTTGTATGGCCGTCGCCCCAGACAGAAGCCCCTTCTGAAACCGATATATAAGAAAGCCCGCAAACAGTTTGCTGAAGACAATGAATCCAAGAACATGAGTTACTGGAACCATGTCCTGTGGTCTGATGAGACCAAAATAAACCTGTTTGGGTCAGATGGTGTCCGGCGTGTGTGGCGGCACCCTGGTGAGGAGTACCAAGACAAATGTGTTTTGCCTACAGTCAAGCATGGTGGTGGCAGCATCATGGTCTGGGGCTGCATGAGTGCTGCCGGCACTGGGGAGCTGCATTTCATTGAGGGACACATGAATTCCAATATATACTGTGACATCCCGCAGCAGAGCATGATCCCCTCTCTTCGGAAACTGGGCCGTAGGGCAGTTTTCCAACATGATAATGACCCTAAACACACCTCCAAGATGACAACGGCCTTGCTGAAGAAGCTGAAGGTTAAGGTGATGGACTGGCCAAGTATGTCTCCAGACCTAAACCCAATTGAGCACATGTGGGGCATCCTCAAGAGCAAGGTGGAGGAGTGCAAGGTGTCCAACATCCGTGCGCTCCGTGATGTCGTCGTGGAGGAGTGGAAGAAGATTCCAGAAGCAACCTGTGCAGCTCTGGTGAATTCCATGCCCAGGAGGGTTAAAGCAGTGCTAGATAACAATGGTGGTCACACAAAATATTGACACTTTGGGCACAATTTAGACATGTTCACTATGGGGTGTACTCACTTTTGTTGCCAGCTGTTTAGACATTAACAGCTGTGTACTGAGTAATTTTCAAAGGACAATAAATCTATACTGTTATTCAAGCAGCACACTGACTACTTTAAGTTATATCAAAGTTTCAGTAGGATAATGTTATCCCCTGAAAGGATATAACAGAATATTTGCAAAAATCTAAAGGGTGTACTCACTTTTGAGATATACTGTATGTGGACGTACTCAGGAAAGATGCGGGAGCAGAAAATACTGGCGAGCTAGCCAGATGCATGGAGGATCAGGATGACTGGAAGCACCGATGGAGGGCCCGTCTGAGGACGACCTAGTAGTAGTAGGATGAGACATATTTGTTCATTATTAAAGAGGTATTTTGATTTTTTGGTTTTATTTGTTGTGAGATTTCTTTCTCCAAATAAATATATATTTTTTTTATGTGTTTGGGAATTGTATTTTAGGATTATCCAGTTTGATGGGGAGTTTTTTTGTTTTTTTTACCAAGAAATGTAATAGCAAAGCTTCAAGAATTGTCAGATGTGACTTTGAGTTAATGTGCTCTGACCATCTGTTCTCTGCTGAGTCTCTAATGACGTTCCTGATCCACGATAATCTCAAATCCTGAATCTTAATTGAAATTGAATGGCCTCACAAAGTGCTCTCAGCTTTTCACAGGGGGGGGGGGGGGGGGGGGGCAGCAGGTTGTTTTGGAGGTTCAGCAGGCCAGAAAAACATTTTGTAGTGAGACTACTCAGCAGTCTTGGAATGGAATTACCAGCAGCGGTTTTGTAATGACTTTAGCATGTGTAGCAGTTTTGGTCCAGCTAAAATGATCTGTTGTGTTCTTTTGTTTTACTCCAGAGCCCTAATTTATGATGAAACATTGTGCATGGGTTGAAAATGCTAAATTGACAAATACTGTAGAGGTGCGTTGCCGGCGCTCTCATTTCTGAGCCATCATGACAAAAATCATTTGCTCCACTGACTCACTGAGTAGATATTTACACACGGGCATACATGACAGGTCGAAGCAAACTTTCATAGAACGTTAGAGTAACCTGCCATGGAAAGATTTTTTAATACGTTTGGTCTAAAAACATGTCAAAGTTTGTAGATTGTATCCTGCATGATCTGTCATTAGGTGTCTCAACAGCTCAGGGTTTTACCAGGATCATTACATAAAAGCAGAGTGCGACACACTGAAACTTAAACCTGAGTTTAAGATTTTAGCTCGTGTTATTGAATGCTGTATCTCATGTTGTGCTTGTCTTCAAATCGACACAATCTGTCCCTTTCTTTAGCTGAGAGAACAACCCTGAACACTAAGTAGAGAAACAAAACAAACAGAACATCAACTCAACCTTTGTAGATAACATCTTAGAGTTTTTCAATGATGACTCATGTGTTCTGTACATTAGATTACAGTGTTAGCAAAGTGGAATATTTCTTGAATATATAATAACACCTATCGTGACTACTGACTCACTGTCTGCACTACAGACTGTGACAACAGAAAGCTCAGATACTGTAGATTGTAACCCCATGTTAAAGGTGTTCAACAGTTTGTTGTTTAGTCTGTATAAAAACAAATATCAAAGCTTCAAAATTCACAAGTGTATTTACAAAATGTGAAAATCTCTTTAGCTTGTAGACAGTCTTATGTCAAATACCCATAAAACAATCATCACATCGTATTTGCCCTCAGTGCCATCGACATGTTTAGATGTTTAGAAGCACTTCCGTCTCTGGAACAATACCCGACTGTCAATGCAGCCAGTACGCTGTCCCAGTATTCATGTCAATCCAGGGGAGAGAGTCCACAAAGATTTGTTTTTACAGTGTTTACTTAAAGACGTGTGGGGCTTCAAAACGTCTCCTTCTGTAACCCTGCCTCCATGTCGCCATCCCTCCACAACAGGCCTCATTATTATCAACAGCTAAACATCTGACCCCGTGTTTCGGCACTTTTTCTGTCTGTCTGCACACCTGCTGTTTGTCCTAGGACATTGTTGTGCAGGGTATTTGTGGGAAAATATATTTTTCAAGTCGCATGCATTGCAGGGGATAGAGCCTTCAAAAAATAAATGGATGGCTTGTTTTTCTGACCCTCCCATGTTGGAGTCTGACCCTTTTGCACTTTCGTTAACATTGAAGTAAATCAAGAACATCCAAGATGTGTTTGGCTTTTTTTTTTGTCATCCTTCAAGTTGCCTTCTCTTCATTTAACTCTTTCTGGTCTTGTATTTATGTATTGTTTCTGCACTTCATTGCTCTTGCTCACACATTATACTGTATACATATTTATTTTTATGTCTACATCCATAGATATTTGTTTGAAAATGTTCCTCTTTCAAGGTCTTCTATGTTATTTGAGCCACCTGGATCTGATTTACTGTAATTTCGTGGACAGCAATGAATAAAAGCTCTGTGCTTTTGCAAACAGGTAAACATAATTAGTATGTTTCGGGAGAGAAATGTGCTATGCATGCCAGGTTTTTAATCTTTCATTTCAGCCTTTTTTTCCCTCTCCAAAGCCTTATTGCTGTGGGCTGTGAACACTTGGCCTGCCGTCCTGGAGCCTAATTAGACCAGCCTCTCTCTCTGCAATTGATGGAAGGAAATAAGGATAATCTGTAAAGAGGCTGGGTGTACTAAAGTTCATAGTATTTGGAGGGGGACAGAGAGGGTAGAAAGGACAGAACCCAACAGAGGCGAGAGAAAGAGAGAGGCAGGGTATGTCTTCTAGTTACCTCTGGGGTGATTATGTTCTCTGTGTCCTATGGGGCCCATTTGTAAATTTGAGGGCTGTGACCAAGGTCGTAGCTGGGATCAGAGTGTATAAATCAGAGGCCTCTCTCCCCCTGGATGCCCCATGACCCCCCTGCTGTACACATCCTGTTAACCAGCATGGGAGAGACAAAGCCCACAGCCTCCTGCCAAGTTCCTCCAATTCCATAGAGTCCCTTCACATCAACATGACAGGATAATGTCCAGTTTCTACTTGTGTCACTGAGTGGTACATTTGACACAGGGATCAGAATCCGTGCAGAGTTTTAAAAACTAGCCATGACGAGGTGAGATCACGAAGGAATTTTAATTGTCATTAAGCAATTTTGGATTGCTATATTGTTAATATTCTGAGCCGTTGTTCAGTGAAACAATCTGAAATGAACTCTGGAGCTGCATGGTTGCATTATTTTTCCAGGATTATATGAATAAATGAAAAACAAACACAAGACTAACTGTATGCACTGATGTCTAATTCTGGAAAGCAGTAAACACCCTGTCATACCAACAGTGTGATAACAGCAGCTACAACACTTCTACACCTCGTGCCACGACGTCCTTGCTCTGATTGATTTGTTTGTATGTCTGGCATGATGTTGCAGATCCCAGATACTGCCTGCGGACAGACAGACATGTCTGCTGCTGTTGTTTTCTCATGGCTGAGTTTGACCTTGGTGGCATGCAGACATACAGTGAGTGACTTTGGGGTAGATGTGTTTGTAACGTGATATGCCTCTGCTTTAGGGAGTGAGGGAGAGATGGTAAACACATACCACCCGTAAGTCTATATGGGTGTGTGATGGAGATGCAGAGGTGTAGAATTATGTTGACGGGATGTTGTTGACTGTGAAGACCGCTGAGTAACATAGTTGGAATCTACTTCCTGCATAATACTTTTCTACTCGTCCCTTTTACTTTTAGCTCAAAATGCAGTTGGAGAATGAAGCCGGTACAGGTTTTCGAAAACTGTGCAGCTTTGTGAATAGTCAGACCCAAGCTGTGGGATCTGTTGATCTGTTTTCTGATTTGCCTCAGCATGTCGACACCAGACTGCCGGGAAACTTGTTTACTTGTTCATGCTCACATGGGGCAAAGGAGTTGCCCTCTGCTGTAGGTGTGCTCTGGCATGTGGGCTGATTGATGTTAGATAAATACTGTTTATCCAGATTCCTTTGACCAGATTTGTATAATGCAGACATCAGAAAGTGTTGTTTTTTCTGTCTCACTCGTGCCTCTAATGCTTTCTCTACTTCAAGTGCCAGCATGCTATTCTTGGTCTTGCATGTCTTACTCTAATTGATTGAATAGCTGCCAATAATTAATTTGTGGGTTGGTGTCAGTTTCACACTTTGGTTACCACCTGGAACACTGTTATTGTTTTCACCTTGTGAGTCTATGCTTGTGTCATTATGCAAAATGTGCTCCTGGGGAGACCTACTGAACTACCACAGAGGAGGATTTGAGTACTTTGCCCGGTGTTTATATTTCTGTCTGTCTTTAATCACAGCAATAACATTGCAACAGCCCATGATGCAGTCACAAAACTTTACATATGTGTAGTTGAGAGAAAAATGAAGACTGAGTTTGAAGATGGGTGTGGACTGAGGAAGGGTGCCGAAAGTAGTCACAGTATATATATGCATCTAGTATATGCATTTTCATACAATTGAGGAGAAAAGGTAGTAACTTTTGTACGTGCCATTCGGTTATAATTTACTGTGTTTGAACTTGCTAAAGGGGATGCTGCCTGCAAGCCAAAGCAAGCGAGTGTTTACATAAGAAGAAGAAGAAGAAGAAGAAGAAGAAGAAGAAGAAGAAGAAGAAGAAGAAGAAGAAGAAGAAGAAGAAGAAGCTGAATTCAGCTGTAGTGTGTATAAATTCATTATTCATTATTATTATTATCCAGTATTGATTTTACAAGTAAAATAAATCCCCTTTTCTGCACTAAAAGACTCAAAGCTCTAGCATACAGCAGCAAAACAGGCTAAGACCAACACATAACTCAAACAGTCCTACTTTCCTGTTGAAACACTGCGCTCCTTCATGAACCTCAAATTGGAATTCACCCAAAATACCTTCATGTTGAAAAAACAACGTCAGCTCAAATTTGTGTGAAGTTAGATACATTTAGTCATATAGTGTAAAAGTAGCAGTAGTACCATAAGTTATTTTAAATCTGCATCTGCAACAAAGCAACGCTAAACCGGGATAATCAGGATCAGATCTGGCCTTATACACTGTAGTGTAGGAAGGAAAAAATGATTCAGAAGAGACAGGAATAACAAAAAAGAAACAGCGTGAATAAGTCACGCTAAACAGTCAAAACCTACCGATGTCTTTGCCAGTACACTCATCTGTACTCAATTTTCAGGATTTCTTCAAATGCAGGAAAGAAAGCTGCAACATGTGAGTCACATGAAATATGCTGATACAGCTTTTTTTATAATCAGCACCAAAAATAAAAATTGAGAATTAAGAATGTGTCGTGAAGCTATGAATCCATGCAGCCAACAGATAAGTGGTTTCAGACAAGTGTGAAAACAAGTTGAAGTTCATGAACCTCAAACTGGAATTCACCAAAATACCTTCATATTAAAAAAATAAAACATCAACTCAAATGTTTTAATATATAGATGTGAAGTTAGATAAATGTATCCAGTCATGTAGTGTAAAAGTAAAACAGGTAATAAGTTATTTGAAAATCTGCATTTAAACAAAGCCATTACCAAGATAATCAGGATCAGATTTGGTCTCATACACCAGTATCAGGAAGGGTGGAAAGAACGAGGTTAAGAAATACATCCAAAGTTATGGTTTCCTGTCATTTACTGTACTTTTATCATCTACAAGTGTGTGAAGTTGAAGTTAGGGAAAATGGGCTGTGATACGATTCTTTAAGTGGTTTGTGAATCAGCTTGTTTTCACCCTTGAAGACAAGACTGAGGGAAGTGAGCCTGTCAATGCAATTTGAGATCAGTGGAATGTGAACTCCAACACCAAGAGTGATGCTGCCCTCTGTTGGAGAGAATGTAAACTGCACAACCTGAACCTGGTAATAAAAAGAAATATTCTCAAGATATAGTGAACCAAATTAAGATGAACTGCATCTTTGGAAATAAATCTGCAAGAATATTAATCAAATGTATTTATATAGCCTAATATCACAAATGACACTCAGTGGGCTTTACAGACTGTACAGCATACGTCACCCTCTGTCCTGATGCCATCCGGAGTTACTATGTCATTAAATATGTGTTTCAGAGGCGTTTGGGTTCAAGTATACTTCAGTTTGTCTGTTTAACATTAAAAAGTTGCAGGACGTCCAAGTTACGGCATTTTTTATGTTTAGCTAATTGATTGATTTCATCTGGCTTGATATATAATTGGGTATCATCCGCATAACACAAGTTTATGAAGTGGGTCCTTATATTGCCCAAAGGAAGCATATGTGAATGGAACAGGTCCAAGTACAGAACCTTGCGGGACTCCATGACTGACTGTGGCTTGCATCATTTACACAGATTGCTCAGATAAATAGGACTTGAACCAGTTTAGTGCGGTTCCTTTAATGCCAACACAATGTTCCAGTCTCTGAAGTAGAATGTCCTGATCAACAGTGTCGAAAGCAGCACTGAGATCTAACAAGACAAGAACAGAGACAAGTCCTTTGTCTGATGCCAATAGAAGGCCATTGGTAACCTTCTCCAGTGGTGTCTCATCAAAATGTGCAGCAGATGTGCTTCATCATTAAATCAAGCTAGTTTAGTTTTAGTGATCAGAGGGGTGTACTTGTTCAACATGCTTGGGAGAACACTGTACTATAAACAGTGTGGGGGGGGGGGGGGGAAAGTAGTATTTGGATCTTTTACTTCAGCAATTCTACAATGTAAAAATAGTGGTAAATGTAAAGTTCTGCATTCAAAATATGGAAGTACTGATTATGCAGAATGGCCAATTTCTGAATGTTTGATTTTGGATTCTAATTAGTACAGTTCTGATTCACAACACACACACACAGTAAACACAACACATCAACGGTCATCTTAACAACCAAATTTATTTCAAACCATCTGAACAAGTAAGATTGTAGGCCATTTCAAGTAAAACCGATGAGTCTTCTGCTTCACGGTAATGGACTCGCACCTCACATCTTCAGCGGGCACTGCAAAGAGAAGGAATCAGTTACACACCATCTAGAAAAAACAACCAGATTAAACTCTACCTGCAAAATAAAATAAAACAAAACACTTGCATCTGTATAAAAACAGGATACTAGAAGGGTATTAGTTCAGGTAAACAGTGATCCTCTAACGGCTGTGATTTATTTTTATTCAGCCACCTGTCACCTGCATTTCTCTGGTGATCCAGAAGGAAAATAGTCCATTGTAAGAGAATCGAGTGCAGTCGGGATGACTAGCTTACAATATCAGTAGTACGCAACTCTACTTCAACAGGTCAGAAATATGAAACCTGTTACATAACAATACAGTTCAAAAGGCTCCGCAATAATCCTCCATTTGAGGAGCTTAGTGTTTCTGTAGAGCGTCAAAGAGCTCTAGATTAAATTCAATGGTACTTTTGGAAACAGAGACTGTGGTGTTTTTGTATTCAACAGTATTAAAAATATATTTTGTGAAGTTTTGTGCACCCCCATATACATACAGAGGACAGGACATTGGAAACACTTTTCAATACATAACACACAATTGCTCTCCAACCCAGACAGTTTGGGTGATGCCAACTGTACTCAAACACCGTTGGCTGGGTTTATTTCTCCTCACCTAGCGCAGCCTCCTGGCTTCTCTTTCAGACTCCAGAAGTGTCAGCACATCTCCTTCTCTGACTGGGCCCTTCACGTTCCTGATGATGGAGCGGTTGCTGTCGTCCATGAACTCAACACGGACCTGGAAGATCAGATGAAGGGACATAATTAGGATTAGAAATCCTTTATTAGTCCCACGACGGGGAAATTTACTTTGTTACATCAACAGAATGAGAAAGTGAAGAGTACACAATTAAATAGAATAAAATACAGTAACAGTAGTATAAGTACAGAGTCGTTGATAAAAAGTTGTAATAGTGAATATTGCACATGGCATTGATAATTGCACACAGTGGTGGAATACTTTACTCGGAGAATACATATAAAAATAGAAGATACAAGTGTTGGATTATTGCTTAGTCTAGATTAGAAATATATAGAGAACATTTGAAAACAACCATGTAATAATCTGTGCAATAAAATATATAGAAATAAATGTGTACGATTACGCAACATTGTAAGTAATAGTGATTAGATGGTGAATAAGTGATTGTGAAGTAAATTACTCCTGATTGTATTAATCCACACTTGAAAGACTATATGTATTTGTCTACCTCAATCAATGTATTTCTGCACCATTATGCATTTTCTGCACTGTATGTATTACAAGCATAACATTGACTGTAAACACAATAGGAACACTTCCCCTTTAAGAGAACAGCTCAACAGGTGATGTGATTGGTGTCCTCAGCTGAGAGTATTTTCTATGTTTGACTTATCACGTTAATAAATATATCGATTTAACTAGAAGGTTGCCGTTTTGATTCGACATTTAAGCTCCGAGTTCTTCATCTTTTTCCTCAACAATTTGGTTCCCCGTGTGAGAATCCTGCCAGGAGAAGTGAAGAACGATGGCAGAGTATCGTTGTCTGGTATTCATTGTACATGCACACAAGATCAGGTGAGAATGGACACCGGTTAAAACAAATCTTCACTGCAGGTAGATTTTAGGACATTTATCATTAATGAATGCCAGCAACAATATTCGACGGTCATAGCTAATAAAACTGCTGTTAAACGATAAAAAGCAATCTTGAAATACATGTGATAAGAGCAAGCATTGAAGATATTAAATGTGATAAACTGGTGTATTAAAAACCCGTAAGGAACGGTAATTATTAATAAATCCCACGGAGGGTATCCAGTAAGGTACTGGACAAAGCTTAAGGAAAGCTTGAATTTAATTTAGTTTAATATAAAAATACCTAAGGAAGGTAGCTAAGAAAACTTAGTTGGTAAACGTTAAGATTAAATGTTAAAAAGACCTACGGGAGGCAAAATAAAAATAGTGTAACTTCAAGACTTAAGGGGAGCCTGGTTAGAGCCAGTGTTGTGATAAAAAGGAGAATATTGAGCGTATAAGCTTGATTTACGTGATGGAATTGATGACGATCGCCTCATCGCATCAATGACGTTATATCTCATCTCCTTTTGGACAGCATAGTGGTAAAATAAAAATGTTAAGAAGATTAATTGTATTGTTGTTGTGAGTAAAGTGCATCTCAAGCAGGCCTGAGGCTAAGCTAGCGCTGATATTTAGCTAATGCATTTGAGTTTGTAGATCAGGTGGAAACTGTACAAACTGACTGGTGGACGGTTGTGAAATCAAAGAGAACCGTAGAGTGTATGTGAAGTTGTTTTAAGTTGGAAAAACGTGAAAGAAGGAGACGTTTTTGTGAAAGGCCTCAGAGATTAGGACCAGCTAATTGTGGCTATGTGATGCTGGGTTGCTAATTCCGCCTACTTGATGTTACGTGGCATGGGAAAGTAAATTGTGATAAACTAAACCTCGAGTCTTACGCTGGAGCATTTTGGGTGGAAATAGAATGCACAAGTGATGTATTGACAGAGTGATTAAACCAGAGATGTGAGTTTTCTTCAAACTGAAAGGAGAGAAAATTTAGAACAAAGAAACCTCCATTTTCTATCCTTTGTCATCCGGTTGGAATTTATAAAACCACATCTGGTTAATAGCTAAATGCCTCTGGTGGACACAATTGAGACTACAGCTCAAATTTGATAAAAACTTTCCAAAAAATAAAACACCTCCACCTGTAGGACGATAATAGAAGTGGACCTAAATTTAAAATTGTGCAGCAGCAGACAAGTTTGTAAATTACAATTAGAAATCAAATTGAAATTCCAGGATAGATGGATTTGATTAATTTTTCCTAAAGAATTTGGTCTCTATAACATTGATTGATCATTTATTTTTTGAATATATATATATATATATATATATATATATATATATATATATATATATATATATATATATATATAAATAAAAGCTGTTGGCCATTACTTCCTCCCCCACCTGGGGGACGGAAAGACTTTGGAAACAAAGGAGACATTGTACCCATCCCCCACCAACCAGTAGGCTATAGGACTGTCCGATATTCATAAACAAGAAACATGAGGACAGAGTTTAACTACTTTAAGAGAAAGGTTTGATCTATCCGAAAACTGGAGTGGGGATAAGTATCAATCTGGTGATGCAACAGTAGAACATGAAAATGTTAAACGGAGCGCCACTCCTGTGTCAATCATGTTAAAATATTGGACAATTACGTGATGAAGAGAGAAAATAAGAGCAGGGAGCTTCTAGGGGTAGCAGAGATATTTTATGACTAAAGAGAAGAAAAATGTGAAATCAGAACCCCAGAGGGAGACTGCAGACCAGACGTCAGAAAAAGGACTGACAGGAGAACATGACACCCCAGCAACGGGGGTCCACACTTCCGGAACCAGGTCGTATATATGCATTCACACACACTATCATAGAGCCAATTAAATGAGGCTGAATTGTAAAGTGTAGAAAACTGTCTCTTATTTGTTTTTGAGAAAACATGTTTCATAAGTGTGTGGATGACATATGTACTTTTTGTGTAATTCCGGAGCAGACATAACTGAATAGAGCAGAACAGAGCCGCAAAATACTCAGAATAAAGAGCGTAAAATAAAACAATGAGTAAAATCAGTTAATGATAGATTACGTTCAGAATAAAAAATAAAAAAAAGACTTTAGCATCAAGCCATATTAGAGATGGTATCTGTTTAAGCAAGAAGTGTCGGCGAGAATTAGATCCAAGTGCCAGGAGCAATCCATATTTCCAGTAAGGAAAACTGCCATATATAGGATGGCTAATGGTACCAGATTTACAGGTAGTAAATAAAGTTGTAGTACCAAGAGCATCAATAGAGCCGAGAGCACATTTTTAATAGATATAGCCAACGCATTCTTTTCCAGCTAAGTGGTAAAAGAAAGTCAGATTTAGTTTGCTTTCCAGTTTGAGGGAAAGAAGTGTGCACTTACACAATAATCCCATAAGGATATGGTGAGCACCTTGATATAATAAACTACAATTGTTCAAATCAATAGTAAAGGATTTGAGTTACAACATTTCACAATCAGGCAGAGCATGTGAAGAGGAGAGGAAGAACTTAATTAGAAGCACTTAAACCAGACTAAGAGACAAATTATGTAATTTCTGTAGAAGCTGAGTGCCAAATGATGCACTATTAATTAATCCTCTGTCAGAACTGATTCCTAAAAACCCTATGTCAGCATCTGTTAAGATAATATGGAATGAAACAGCTGACGAATCATTTAAGAAAATAAAAAACATTTTGGTAAACTCATCTGTTTTAGAAATACCAGACTATAAGAAGCCTTTTATTTAAACAGCAGACTTTATGACATTAGCATTAGCACAGAACCATGGAGATAAGAGTAGACCATCTTCAAAATTAGACCCAGTAGATAAGGCAATGCCTGACTGCACATTAGCAGTAATTGCAGCTTCAATGGCAGGTCAGGCCTCTGCATCAAGTGTTATTCAGGCCATTGACTTTAACAGTGACACATGCTGTGTCAGTTGTGTTGGTAGAGAACAAAATCACCTACGTGTCACCTGCAAGGCACCAGGCATGCAGGGGCAGTTTTGTTTTCACAACCATACCTGACTATAGAAAAATGTACAACTTTGATCCGTTTACATTATTACCAACAGCTGAAGACGGAGAACCACATGACTGAACGACAGAGACTGACAAGAAACTTCACCAAGACCAGACTTGACTGACATTCACTAAGAGGAACCAGCGATAGAAATGTTTGTTAACAGATCATGTAAAGTAAACTAGAGGGTCCGAATGTGACAAGATTTATGTAGTGACACAGACTCTACCTAATCATCTGTCAGCAAAGGAGCAGAACTTACGGTACAATAATCAGTGTTGATGTAAATAAGTGTGAAAGACAAATGGTATAAAATAGCATTGGAAATCACTGCAAAGTTTCCCTATCTGTGACGGGAAAACTATCAGAGCCATATTTTGAAATATACCACCATTTGGGATACCAGAAAGAATATTTAGTGATAATGAGACATTTTTAAATGATATCATCGAAGCATTAACAACAACGTTTGGTGTACAAGGAAAAGCTGGATGAAGTGCTTAGCACCAATAATATTAAAAAATGCACATTTTGCAAGAGGCTTATTGCCATTTGAGTTGATTTATATTCCAGCTATGAGAGAACTTATGGACAAACAATCACATCCAGAAGTAGACCTAGAAGAAGAAATGTCATAACTGTTAAAAGAAAAGATATTACGAAATGTGTTCCGTCACATACAGAAAACTTGAAGAGGGAGAGAGAGAGCATCCTGGAGACACCTGGCACACTGTAAAATGGTAAATATATCACCACTTCTGTGAGAGACACTGACTCCATAAAGCAGAAACTGGACCACACAGGGAGGCGTTACCCATAGGGGCACGTGTCTCACCATCAGTGAAGATTCAACAACCCGAAGTTTTAGAAGGGGACTGTGAAACGGAGGTCAGAGTTATATATATATATATATATATATATATATATATATATATATATATATATATATATATATATATATATATATATATATATATATATATATATATATATATATATATATATATATATATATATATATATATATATATATATATCCCTGTACACCTGAGACTCAGAAACAACCAGCCAACATAGTTAGATCATCAAAATCAGATCATGTGGCGACGGTATTCCCACTCATCTGGTGAGAAACGTGGATCCTAAAACATCAGTCAGTAGAAACTGCACAACCACATCAAATTTGATTCCTGTGACATAATAACCTGTCCCTCTTCTCTAAGAATATGCAAAACAGATCAGGTGGGCAGAGGAGCACATCTGCGCCACGGAGAGGAGTGACATGTAAGAAAATAAATGATTGTGATCCATTATTCCTCACCATCGTTTCATCGCATCCCAGGGATTAGAGACTGTTTGCTTTAGGCAGCAGAGGTTTTAGGAGCAGGACCACAAGGACACTTTAGGATAAAGGTAGAAAACAAGAAGGCTGCAATCTCCAAGCAGTCAGTAGGAAAGGATATAGAGTTACTACAGTAAGAAATATAATAGGCATGGAGACAGGATATGTAGAAAAGAATATGTAGCTTGACTGGAAACTGTATACCACTAGCTCAGTAAATATATTGCGTGCATGTGTGTGTGCACCAGCCAGGCCCCTCCTTGCTTTAAAGCCCAGTCCCAGTTCTACTCTGACGAATAACAGAGTAAACCTTTCTGTTAACAATGATGCACAGTGTAACAGAACCACTCAGCTCAAATTGCAAAAATCTCCTTAAGAGATATTCAACTCACAGAACCAATAGCACAAGACAGAAATATGTGCATTGATGACACTGGTCGAGCGTTTCTGTTTGGCCCACAACAGGTCAAACTCTTGTGAGCTTGAACTCGGTGGAAGAGAAACACAGCACCTGGGGAGAGCTTCAGCTCCACAGCATACAAGAGATGCAGTAGGAGTCCCCCGGGGAGTGCCAGAGATCAAATCGAAGCAGGTTTCGACTCATTGTTTTTATGATGGGCAACTACCAATAAGAATGTGGACTGGATTAATTACATTTATTGCATCTAACAGAGGTTTGTTAATTATCACAAGGGATGTCGTTAAGGGGCAAGCTGAACAACAAGCAGCTTGCAGCTTATTGACATGATAGAATGTCTTTAGACATGCTCCGAGCAGAACAAGGAGGTGTGTGCCATATTTGGATCATCCTGTTGCACAATTATATCAAATAATACTGTTACAAAGAGATCAGTTACCAGAGCCTTACAAAGATTGACAACATTATATAAAGAATTAGCAGAGAATTCAGGAGTAGAGAATTAGTCTGGTGATGCTACGGAAAGTTCTCATGTCACTGGTATCTTCAGCATTAATAGCTATATTAAGTTGTACATTATCGCCACTGTGTATATTTTGTAAATATTTATGCAATTTGTATATTTATGTACCAGCTAAACTAGAGCAAATTCTTTGTAGGTGAAAACCTACATGACAAGAAAGATTATGCTGAATACTTACTGTATGTGGATGTTCTATACCATGAATTAGAAGCCTTATGACAAAATTGATTGATTCCACAATAACAAAACAAATGTATACGAGTACCAGCCCCTCTCCATAGATTTATGCACTTTGATAGAACTAGCCGGATTACAGAACAGAATTGCATTAGACATGGTGCTAGCTGAAAAAGGGGGTGTCAGCAAATTGTTTGGATCCATGTGTTGTACTTTCATCCCAAATAACACAGCCCCAGATAGATCCATTACCAGAGCTTTGGAAGGACTCAACAGACTCAGCAAAGAGCTAGCATCAAACAGTGGGGTAGAGAATTACTTCACAGGCTCCAGGTTGGTTTGGTCAGCACAAGATGTTGATGTTGAGTATTCTGTTGATCATACCGATAATGATAGGTATATTAATCCTGTGTGGATGCTGTTGCATTCCATGTATCCGCACCCTGACCACTAGACTGATCACCACTGCCCTGACCAAAGAGAGAGAGACAGAGAAAGGTCAATTTTTGATGCAAGAGAAAACCAAGTTACTTATAGACTATGATATAGGGCAGGAACAAGACAGCCTAGAGGACAATGATTTTGTGTTTTTCCATAAAAAAAAAACTATCATGTGCATTTGTCTACCTCAATCAATATGTATTTCTGCACTGCATGTATTACAAGCACAATCCTGTATGTATTACAAGCATAACATTGACTGTAAACACAATAGGAACACTTCCCCTTTAAGAGAACAGGTCAACAACCATCACTTCCTGACTCTGCTGACGGAGGAACGTGATGGTGCCAACGGGGACCAATGAGGAGAAGGTCAACGCTGCTCCATGTGTCAGCTGTGATGTTTTAAAACTCTTTGGACACACTTGAGCAGAGCCGTGAAACAGCAACCTGGGGGTTTCTTAGCCATTCAGTCTGTGGAAACGGTGATGTGGTTGGTGTCCTCAGCTGAGAGTATTTTATATGTTTGACTTATCACGTTAATAAATATATCGATTTAACTAGATGGTTGCTGTTTTGATTCGATATTTAAGCACCGAGTTCTTAATCTTTTTCCTCAACATGATCAAGCGTTTTAAAATGTAAGAATATAAATTAGAATTGAAACTTACATGCATGAATGCAGAATCAATGCCAGAGTAATTTATAACCCGAAAGACAAACTTTTTTTTACAAAATCAGCTACTTTGAACATTGTTCCAAAAAAGGGAACGTGGTCATGGCAACGATGTGAAACAGAAAACACACAGATATACTTTTAAAAACACGTACAACCCATCACGTTAATCTACAAAGCAAGGACCTTTCCTGATCTACTGTACTTTTTACTCATTTCGGAGGTATTTGGTAAACTCAACCAAAGACGGGGTCAAATAGAATCCCTGTGTAAAATGCTAACTCTTGTTAGCTTACCTGTGTACATTGTCCCTGGGAACCAGTTCTTCCGAGCACCTTGGTGACCTGAAACACAATTCAAATAAAGTTAGATTGACGGTACATGTTTTTAAAGTAAACGTTGTTTCAGATGTGAACTAAAACAGTCCAGAAGAAACTACACCAGGCTAATAGTGAACTAGCTAGCACACTGTGGCATGGACGTGGCCTCCGCAAAACATCGTACAAAAGTCAATTTAGCGGAATTTCTTTGGGACCGCATAAGACATTAGTTGTTACTGTAGCCATTTATCTGTTCGGATAAGATTATTTTCACCATATTACACATGTTCTTACTCTGGCGAGCTTGATCGGCTGCACGCGGGAGGCGTCCATGTTGTCAGGTTAGACCGTAAAGGAAGTCTCGCGGTGCACGGCAGTGAAATATAGCAAATGTAATTCTTTTTTTTTATGTTTCAATTTTGTATTGAGTGGTATACAATTAGAAAACCATTGATCGAATGAATTATTAAAATATAACCGGAATACTTTTTCTATTTGATAAAATATTTTAGATTACTACTTCTTTTTCCGGCGAATGGCCAATACCATTCACACAAACCTTCATGGGTGGAATCCAGGGCCGTACCATTCATCATTGTGTTGTAATCCTTTTCCCAATATCACTCGTTTTAACTTTAATGTTTACCTTTAATAATAATAATACTAATAATAATAATAAAAATAATACATTTTATTTGTAAAGCGCCTATTATAGCTAAAAGCAATCTCAAAGCGCTACAATACAACAACAACAATAACAACAGACATAAGGTTTAGGGAAAGGCTGGAATGTGGAATAATATACCTAATTCATTGTCTCTGTTTGTTTAACCCATATTTTGTACATATATGTATGCAATTATTGATTTACTTCCGGTTGTAGCCTATATTAAATTATTTACGTTCACATTTTTACAGTGCATGTTTGACTCTCACTTAAAAAGTATTTATTTAGTAAGCTAAAGTTTGGTCTATACACATGTCATCTAGTATCCTATCATATAATCAAAATGGGATTTTATTTTGACCTTGCTTGACTATGTTTTGCCAAACTAATTATGCTGTTAATTTATTATAAAGAAAATATTTGTTTGTAACATAGACAAAAACCGGGATTTCTTTTTACCACATATTCAATTCTGTGGATTAAAATACAAATCTGAGTTTATTTTTACTGTTTAGACCAAGTTCAGAAGGACTATACGTAGCTGAAGCTAGCCAGTGTAATCTACCTGCAGCATTAATATAAACCCCCTGTGCTAAAGCTCTCCATAGCTTTGCTAGCAATGCAACACTGTGATCACATTGAATAGCTGCCAATAATTAATTTGTGGGTTGGTGTCAGTTTCACACTTTGGTTACCACCTGGAACACTGTTATTGTTTTCACCTTGTGAGTCTATGCTTGTGTCATGATGCAAAATGTGCTCCTGGGGAGACCTACTGAACTACCACAGAGGAGGATTTGAGTACTTTGCCCGATGTTTATATTTCTGTCTGTCTGTCTTTAATCACAGCAATAACATTGCAACAGCCCATGATGCAGTCACAAAACTTTACATGTGTAGTTGAGAGAAAAATGAAGACTGAGTTTGAAGATGGGTGTGGACTGAGGAAGGGTGCCGAAAGTAGTCACAGTATATATATATGCATCTAGTATATGCATTTTCATACAATTGAGGAGAAAAGGTAGTAACATTTGTACGTGCCATTCGGTTATAATTTACTGTGTTTGAACTTGCTAAAGGGGATGCTGCCTGCAAGCCAAAGCAAGCGAGTGTTTACATAAGAAGAAGAAGAAGAAGAAGAAGAAGAAGAAGAAGCTGAATTCAGCTGTACTGTGTACAAATTCATTATTCATTATTATCCAGTATTGATTTTACAAGTAAAATAAATCCCCTTTTCTGCACTAAAAGACTCAAAGCTCTAGCATACAGCAGCAAAACAGGCTAAGACCAACACATAACTCAAACAGTCCTACTTTCCTGTTGAAACACTGCGCTCCTTCATGAACCTCAAATTGGAATTCACCCAAAATACCTTCATGTTGAAAAAACAACGTCAGCTCAAATTTGTGTGAAGTTAGATACATTTAGTCATATAGTGTAAAAGTAGCAGTAGTACCATAAGTTATTTTAAATCTGCATCTGCAACAAAGCAACGCTAAACCGGGATAATCAGGATCAGATCTGGCCTTATACACTGTAGTGTAGGAAGGAAAAAATGATTCAGAAGAGACAGGAATAACAAAAAAGAAACAGCGTGAATAAGTCACGCTAAACAGTCAAAACCTACCGATGTCTTTGCCAGTACACTCATCTGTACTCAATTTTCAGGATTTCTTCAAATGCAGGAAAGAAAGCTGCAACATGTGAGTCACATGAAATATGCTGATACCGCTTTTTTTATAATCAGCACCAAAAATAAAAATTGAGAATTAAGAATGTGTCGTGAAGCTATGAATCCATGCAGCCAACAGATAAGTGGTTTCAGACAAGTGTGAAAACAAGTTGAAGTTCATGAACCTCAAACTGGAATTCACCAAAATACCTTCATATTAAAAAAATAAAACATCAACTCAAATGTTTTAATATATAGATGTGAAGTTAGATAAATGTATCCAGTCATGTAGTGTAAAAGTAAAACAGGTAATAAGTTATTTGAAAATCTGCATTTAAACAAAGCCATTACCAAGATAATCAGGATCAGATTTGGTCTCATACACCAGTATCAGGAAGGGTGGAAAGAACGAGATTAAGAAATACATCCAAAGTTATGGTTTCCTGTCATTTACTGTACTTTTATCATCTACAAGTGTGTGAAGTTGAAGTTAGGGAAAATGGGCTGTGATACGATTCTTTAAGTGGTTTGTGAATCAGCTTGTTTTCACCCTTGAAGACAAGACTGAGGGAAGTGAGCCTGTCAATGCAATTTGAGATCAGTGGAACGTGAACTCCAACACCAAGAGTGATGCTGCCCTCTGTTGGAGAGAATGTAAACTGCACAACCTGAACCTGGTAATAAAAAGAAATACTCTCAAAATATAGTGAACCAAATTAAGATGAACTGCATCTTTGGAAATAAATCTGCAAGAATATTAATCAAATGTATTTATATAGCCTAATATCACAAATGACACTCAGTGGGCTTTACAGACTGTACAGCATACGTCACCCTCTGTCCTGATGCCATCCGGTGTTACTATGTCATTAAATATGTGTTTCAGAGGCGTTTGGGTTCAAGTATAACTTCAGTTTGTCTGTTTAACATTAAAAAGTTGCAGGACGTCCAAGTTACGGCATTTTTTATGTTTAGCTAATTGATTGATTTCATCTGGCTTGATATATAATTGGGTATCATCCGCATAACACAAGTTTATGAAGTGGGTCCTTATATTGCCCAAAGGAAGCATATGTGAATGGAACAGGTCCAAGTACAGAACCTTGCGGGACTCCATGACTGACTGTGGCTTGCATCATTTACACAGATTGCTCAGATAAATAGGACTTGAACCAGCTTAGTGCGGTTCCTTTAATGCCAACACAATGTTCCAGTCTCTGAAGTAGAATGTCGTCGTTAGACCAGCCTCTCTCTCTGCAATTGATGGAAGGAAATAAGGATAATCTGTAAAGAGGCTTTTACTTCAGCAATTCTACAATGTAAAAATAGTGGTAAATGTAAAGTTCTGCATTCAAAATATGGAAGTACTGATTATGCAGAATGGCCAATTTCTGAATGTTTGATTTTGGATTTTAATCATTTATTAACTCATTTAAAGTGGCAGCTAGTAGGGGTAGGGGCACGCTTTAACCTATACTGCTGGTTCTTATTCTCTAATAATACATTTATTAGTTGATTTATAATTTGTATTCATGTTAATAAGTTAAGTATCTAAAGTCATCTAAAAATCAATACTTTCTGCTGAAATGTAAAAATATAACATGGCATAAAATAGAAATACTTAAGTACCTCAAAATTGTACTGAAGTTACATTCAACCACTGACTATAAACTAAATCACATTCATTTGAATTTTGATCATTTCAAAGAAACATCGACTTGAGTGACTATCTTACAGCCATTAAATAGTTTCTTTCTGCAACGTCTGGGTTATTCAAATGATAAAATAACTCAAGTTCAGTCGAGTACAGTTCTGATTCACAACACACACACACACAGTAAACACAACAACGGTCATCTTAATAACCAAATTTATTTCAAACCATCTGAACAAGTAAGATTGTAGGCCATTTCAAGTAAAACCGATGAGTCTTCTGCTTCACGGTAATGGACTCGCACCTCACATCTTCAGCGGGCACTGCAAAGAGAAGGAATCAGTTACACACCATCTAGAAAAAACAACCAGATTAAACTCTACCTGCAAAATAAAATAAAACAAAACACTTGCATCTGTATAAAAACAGGATACTAGAAGGGTATTAGTTCAGGTAAACAGTGATCCTCTAACGGCTATTTTTATTCAGCCACCTGTCACCTGCATTTCTCTGGTGATCCAGAAGGAAAATAGTCCATTGTAAGAGAATCGAGTGCAGTCGGGATGACTAGCTTACAATATCAGTAGTACGCAACTCTACTTCAACAGGTCAGGGTAACTAAGAGAAATATGAAACCTGTTACATAACAATACAGTTCAAAAGGCTCCGCAATAATCCTCCATTTGAGGAGCTTAGTGTTTCTGTAGAGCGTCAAAGAGCTCTAGATTAAATTCAATGGTACTTTTGGAAACAGACTGTGGTGTTTTTGTATTCAACAGTATTAAAAATATATTTTGTGAAGTTTTGTGCACCCCCATATACATACAGAGGACAGGACATTGGAAACACTTTTCAATACATAACACACAATTGCTCTCCAACCCAGACAGTTTGGGTGATGCCAACTGTACTCAAACACCGTTGGCTGGGTTTATTTCTCCTCACCTAGCGCAGCCTCCTGGCTTCTCTTTCAGACTCCAGAAGTGTCAGCACATCTCCTTCTCTGACTGGGCCCTTCACGTTCCTGATGATGGAGCGGTTGCTGTCGTCCATGAACTCAACACGGACCTGGAAGATCAGATGAAGGGACATAATTAGGATTAGAAATCCTTTATTAGTCCCACGACGGGGAAATTTACTTTGTTACATCAACAGAATGAGAAAGTGAAGAGTACACAATTAAATAGAATAAAATACAGTAACAGTAGTATAAGTACAGAGTCGTTGATAAAAAGTTGTAATAGTGAATATTGCACATGGCATTGATAATTGCACACAGTGGTGGAATACTTTACTCGGAGAATACATATAAAAATAGAATAAGATACAAGTGTTGGATTATTGCTTAGTCTAGAAATATATAGAGAACATTTGAAAACAACCATGTAATAATCTGTGCAATAAAATATATAGAAATAAATGTGTACGATTACGCAACATTGTAAGTAATAGTGATTAGATGGTGAATAAGTGATCAAGTGTTTTAAAATGTAAGAATATAAATTGGAAATGAAACGTACATGCTTGAATGCAGAATCAATGCCAGAGTAATTTATAACCCGAATGACTAAAACTTTAGCCTTTTACAAAATCAACTACTTTAAACATTGTTCCAAAAAAGGGAACGTGGTCATGCAACGAGGTGAAATAGAAAACACGCAGATATACATTTAAAAAACACGTACAACCCATCACATTAATCTACAAAGCAAGGCCTTTCCTGGTCTACTGTACTTTTGACTCATTTCGGAGGTATTTGGTAAACTCAACCAAAGACGGTGTCAAAGAGAATCCCTGTGTAAAATGCTAACTCTTGTTAGCTTACCTGTGTACATTGTCCCTGGGAACCAGTTCTTCCGAGCACCTTGGTGACCTGAAACACAATTCAAATAAAGTTAGATTGACGGTACATGTTTTTAAAGTAAACGTTGTTTCAGATGTGAACTAAAACAGTCCAGAAGAAACTACACCAGGCTAATAGTGAACTAGCTAGCACACTGTGGCATGGACGTGGCCTCCGGGCTGCACGAGCCGACGTGCCGTCCGCTAAACATCGTACAAAAGTCAATTTAGCTGAATTTCTTTGGGACCGCATAAGACATTAGTTGTTACTGTAGCCATTTATCTGTTCAGATAAGATTATTTTCACCATATTACACATTTTCTTACTCTGGCGAGCTTGGTCGGCGGCACGCGGGAGGCGTCCATGTTGTCAGGTTAGACCGGAAAGGAAGTCTCGCGGTGCACGGCAGTGAAATATAGCAAATGTAATTCTTTTTTTTTTTTTAGGTTGCAATTTTGTATTGAGTGGTATACAATTAGAAAACCATTGATCGAATGAATTATTAAAATATAACCGGAATACTTTTTCTATTTGATAAAATATTTTAGATTACTACTTCTTTTTCCGGCGAATGGCCAATACCATTCACACAAACCTTCATGGGTGGAATCCAGGGCCGTACCATTCATCATTGGGTTGTAATCCTTTTCCCAATATCACTCGTTTTAACTTTAATGTTTACCTTTAATAATAATAATACTAATAATAATAATAAAAATAATACATTTTATTTGTAAAGCGCCTATTATAGCTAAAAGCAATCTCAAAGCGCTACAATACAACAACAACAATAACAACAGACATAAGGTTTAGGGAAAGGCTGGAATGTGGAATAATATACCTAATTCATTGTCTCTGTTTGTGTAACCCATATTTTGTACATATATGTATGCAATTATTAATTTACTTCCGGTTGTAGCCTATATTAAATTATTTCTGTGACTACAAGTATTTTCCAATTATTTAATTGGGACGTCTGTAACACACTCCACAACAGAGTGTGTGTCTCCTTGCAGGACACTTGAGTACATATTAATATCCAATCGTCTACATTCCGATTAGCCTATACTGTGTCAAATCTGAGCGTGTTAGCTTGAGCATCACAGTGATTAATGCAGTGACGGAGAGCATAAAATACATATTTGTTTTTGTGACGTTCACATTATTACAGTGCATGTTTGACTCTCACTTAAAAAGTATTTATTTAGTAAGCTAAAGTTTGGTCTATACACATGTCATCTCGTATCCTATCATATAATCAAAATGGGATTATATTTTGACCTTGCTTGACTATGTTTTGCCAAACTAATTATGCTGTTAATTTATTATAAAGAAAATATTTGTTTGTAACATAGACAAAAACCGGGATTTCTTTTTACCACATATTCAATTATGTGGATTAAAATACAAATCTAATTAATTTTTTTAAATTTTATTTAAAATGTATTTTTACTGTTTAGACCAAGTTCAGAAGGACTATACGTAGCAGAAGCTTGCCAGTGTAATCTACCTGCAGCATTAATATAAACCCCCTGTGCTAAAGCTCTCCATAGCTTTGCTAGCAATGCAACACTGTGATCACACGACTCTCTTTGCCTCTCTCAGAACTCAAAGCCTTAAATCACAACACTAATCCTCCTGAACAGTATTTTTAACTTGCGTTTGGACAGAAAGAACAGCAATAGGATTAAAGAATCAGGAAGGAGGCTGAATCCCTCACTCATGCAGTTGATCTTCTTACACGATGAGAGACAAGCATGGTAGTTCTTTCTTCATCCTTATTTCAACCTGAAAGCATTTTTTTGAAAGGACAATATTTAGCCTAAATAGAGATCTTGTGGAATACTGTTTTTATTGTTTTTCACTGACTTGACTGGCACAAACCTTTTGTTTGTTGGTTTGTCTTCTGAGGAGCTGTCACAATGGAGACTATAAAGCCCAAGATGAAAGTGCTGAAAAAGCGTCGCTCCAGTCTTTTTGCGACCATAAAACGGGAAGTGAGTTTTTCAAACAGCTATGAGGAACAGGAGTGTGAATTCCCCTTTTCACAGGACAGCTCTGTAAAAGCATGGACATCTATGGACAACCTTAACGCATCTGATGGGAAAAAAAGGGCAGGAAACAATCAGCAAAAATCTGTGCCCAACCTAAGGCAATCAAACATCGTCAACCTCAACGTGGGTGGGAAGGTGTTTCACATCCCGACGTGTTTGGTCCTCAAACACCCAAAAACCAGGATTGGAGTCCTTGCCCTTTGTAAAGATCCGGCCAAGCGTCTGACGCTCTGTGACGACTACAATGTTCAGAACAACGAGTTCTTTTTTGACAGGGACCCCATGTTTTTCCACTACATCTTCCACTTCTATTGCAGTAATGTCCTGTGGGTGATGGATAGTCTCTGCCCTGTCAACTTTGAGCAAGAGATGTCATTCTGGGGGTTGAAATTGAAGGACACTCCAAGGTGTGCTGTACTGTATATACCTAATACTTACTATGTGTATTGTATAGCTTGTCTGTTGCTGTTTGTGTAATTCAAGTGAGATTATCTCTTGTAAAAACAGACGATAAATGATCTTCTTCTTCTCAGGTGCTGTCGCATTCTGTTCGAGGAGAAAGTGGACGACATCAGAGACCAGCTGAAGGTGAACCAGGAGTTGATTGATGAGATTAAGCCTCACCAGGATGGCGAGGGATACAAGACCATGTTTCTCGGAGGCCTCCGGAAGATCCTCTGGGACTTGATGGAGAATCCTTACTCCTCACTGTCAGCCAAAGCCTTTGCTGTGTTTTCCAGTCTCTTTGTGCTCATCTCCATTGTTGCCATGACAATGAACACAGTAAATGAACTCAGGCAGTACAAACTTGGTGGCAAAACCTACATGGAGTGGATAGAGATATCCTCCATCCTTTTCTTCACCTTGGAGTACTTTTTGCGGTTACTCACCACATCGAACATCAAAAATTTCTTGAAGAGTGGCCTCAACTTTGTTGATGTGGTGGCTGTTATGCCTTACTTCCTCCAGATAATGTTTGAGACATTTGTTATGGATTCAGAAAACGTCGGTGCAAAGGAAGATTTGAAGGCCATGGCGAGAGTCAGTAAAGTCAGCAAGGTGCTCAAGGTCGTCAAGTTGATGCGCATCTTCCGTATCTTGAAGCTTGCCCGTCACTCCACAGGCATGAGGGCATTTGGTTTTACCATCCGACAGTGCTCTGAGCAGGTATGGATGAAAATCACACAAGACAAATGTAACAGAAACACAAAAATGAGGGGACATGCACAAATACAATGGAACACAGGTAACCCCATATGCACTATAATCAGTATATCAACAGTAGATCACATGACTAATTATATTAAAATAAATACTCATAGTAATGAACCCAACATAACTACTACCCATTCTAGCTTGTTTTAGCTTGTTGTTGTTTTTTTCAGGCTTGCCTCTTTCTGTTTTAGTCTCACTGCTGCTCAGAGCTGTTATCAGCTTTGCACTATGCCAATCCCTAAACTGCAGACTGACAAAGTAAGCTGCTAGCTGGGGATCATAGTGGAACATTTAGCAGTTATAAAAGGCAGATATTTGCCTTGGGAGTGAGTAGAGACCAAAATGGAGCTGAAAGCGGAGTGAATATTGGACTTATAGTCTGGTGGCCAAAAGCATGACCCCAAATTACATTACAGGTCATTTAGCAGACGCTCTTATCCAGAGCGACTTACAGTGAACTAACTACAGGGACAGTCAGGGTAAGTACCTTGCTCAGGGGCAGAAAGGTGACAGCCCTGGTATTCAACTCACAACCATCTGGGGTTGTATTTGGAAGCCGTACCACTAGACCACTAGGCCATCACCACCGAAATGAATGCTATTGTTGCTCCGTAACTGTTGGATGTATAAGTCGGCAACATTTTGCTAGCAAGTCACCATAGCAACTTTATAAGATGATAAAATGCCAATGTTTTGAGATTGTTTCCCTGCCACCAGTGTGGCTGAGAACAAAAAATCAGGAGCTCGTGGTCCACAAAGATGTATGGAAACTTTCACCATTGTAGGAAGAAAAGCAGAACGGAAAAGGTTATGACCTGTTTCATTAAGCCACCAAGACGCCACAGGGTTATCGTGGTTGAGCTGAGGGGATAAACATTTTACATAGCCTGCAAAAGAATTCAAGATCTTCTTCTTCTTCTTCTTCTTCTTCTTCTTCTTCTTCTTCTTCTTCTTCTTCTTCTTCTTCTTCTTCTTCTTCTTCTTCTTTTCTTTTGTCCAACTTACTACTGCACTCCGTCAATGAGGCCACCTGTGGTAAAACAGATCATGACACAAGGTTCTTCTTTATAGAAATAACCTAACCCTTATCCAAACAAGTATGTGTCATTCAGTGCTTTTTGGCAAATACTGTATATTGGCCATTCATTTTCAAAGTACTGTATGTACATTTTGGGGTAATACATATCATATGTAGGTTATCTATGTGAGTCATAACAAAGCTTAAAATTGCCATGTGACCTGATGGTTTCCAACTGCTGTTGACATGTACTCTTCTGTCGTTCTGTCATTTAGGTGTGCTGTCTGTTTCTGTTCATTGCCATGGGCATCTTCACCTTCTCTGCTCTGATGCACTCTGTGGAGATGGATCAGCCTGGGACACCGTTCAGCAGTATACCTGATGCCTGGTGGTGGGCTGCGGTGAGTACGATAAACTTCAACGTCCAATTCAGTAAAATCTATTTTGAACGTAGCATTTAGAGCCCACACTGGGAAATGAGAATCATCAAGGCCCAGAAGTCTACATTTTATTGACAGGCTTTTATTTTTTTATCGAAAAAAATACAAATAACATATCTTTGATTATATCGTTGAATGTCATATATAGTCTCCTAACACAATACAATTTGGTGCACACAAAGCCCAAAAAAAGTTAGTCAAGCAAAAGTAAGGCTTTCTGATTACATTTCTACAAGTAGGCTAACATACAGCCAACTCACAACAACCTTGTGGGACATTTAATTAATTAAATGTATATAAAAAAATTACAAATAAACCGTCAAGCAGAACACACATGCAGCCTTTTTCACAGACCTAAATGTGACGCATCAATTTTGGCGTGCTATTTAGCAATATAGATTGAGCTTTTGACCCGAAATCTTTTCTTTAAAGCAAGTTCATTAATTTCTCTGCAGCTACAACTAGGCGGGCCAAAGTGTACAGGAAACCTAAATTAAATACAGGGTGGCACATTTGGCCCCATGTGATTTAGAGGATTCGACCAGTTCTTATGGCTGATTTTTAGAATCTTTCGAAACATTTATCTCGGTTATGAAACTTGCTAAGCTCTTCCTCTTGTGCTGAAGAGATTGAGGAGGAGCTCAGTAGGGGGCACGTGTCTGTATGATCCAGAAGTCTGATGCATTTCCGTTGTTAAGGATTATGCCTACCGTGATTTGTGCTGCCTGCCTAGTCATACCAAGTGCACACTGCAAGGCAGAGGCTTGTTCTGTGTTATTTTTTGTGACTCTACCAAGCAATGAACCCATGAAGTATGTAACTGGCTGGTGAGGGCCTCCAAACTGCCCTGTGGTTAAGCACTGCTTTGCTCTTTGACACAAATGAATTCTTACCTTAACTGGGCAGCAGATCTCTCATGAATAAAGAAACCAAATGTGTTCTCTCTTCCCACGCTAATTATTTTAAGGGTGCCACACTGTGTGTTGCACCTTCTGCTCAAGAACATCAGTTTCAGGAGTGGCATTTGTGGCAAAGCGTTTCTATTGATTACTCAACGACCAGCCTCTACTTCTGTGCCAAGCCAAGATGTAACGGTATATAACTCTCTGTAGAAAACATGACGTGTTTTTTTTCTCACATTTCTGATTGTGTCACTGTTTCCAGTCTTTATGCTGATCTAAGATAAACAACCGCCAGTTCTCGCTTCATACCTAACAGACAGACGTGTCAAGAATATTTTTTTAATAGACAAAATATTGGAGAAAACACATTCTGACATTGTACGAGCTTGATTTTATGTGGCAAACAATGGTAAGAAATAAGTATTTAAAGTATAGTCTAGTTTCCATTTTCTCTGAAATGTGTTGTGTTGTTCAGCATAGAAGTAATTACATCACCGAATTGTACATGCATATTAATTTACTAGTGAACTTCGTCATCACTACGTCATCAGCCCTGTTCTCTATGTTTCATGTCATTTCGGGACATTTGGGTTTTATTCCTCTCATGGCAGCTGTTACTTATATGTGTCTAATCCACTCTACTACAGTGTAATGCGTCTTGTTGGTGGACAGACACAGTGATTGCATTCGAGAGATGGAAAGTGTTGCAGTGAATTCTTGGAGGTTTATTTGATCCTCTTCACTCTCAACTCTGCAACACACCAACTGATCAGTACAAGAAGCATTATAATTATTGGACTCTCCATGGCCAAGGGGCATTTCCGGGCAGACTGAAAGGCACCATGAGGATGAGCACTCCCTCTTTGGAGGAAATAAGGAAATAAGGAAAATTTTAATATTTTATTTTCCTCTTGCTCTAAATGTCTTCAGGGTTAATGTAAAAAAATAAAATAACATAAAAGCATGGGGGTGCCCTTTCCTTTTGCATTTCCTTTTTTCAAATAGTAAAGCAGATTACAGATCATGCATGTAAAATGACTCACTTTACTTGTTTCTACCTACAGGTGAGCATCTCTACTGTGGGCTATGGAGATGTTGTCCCTATCTCCTATCTCGGCCGTTGTGTGGCGTTCGGCTGCATTTCTTTCGGCATCATCCTCAATGGCATGCCCATCTCCATCCTGTTCAACAAGTTCTCCGACTATTACGCCAAACTGAAGGAACAGGAATACACATTTTCAAACACCGAACGCACCTTCCAGCTCAAGAAACGTATGAGGCGCAAGTTTGACAACTGCTTCGAACCCCTGCCAGAGGAGTCTGATGACGAGATTCATTATCGGCCCAGTGGAAGGCAAACTGGCCACGAGAGCGAGGATTTAGCTGCCCACTAGTCACAACTTTGACAACCTTAAATGGCCTTATCACACATGGGTGGAGGAATTGTAAGACCCCATCTGCCTCCAACTCTGAGCCTCTGTGATTCAAGATAAACAATCTAGAGGAGGGGGGAATGGAGGCGGAAGCAAGTTGAGATAAGCTTTAAGCTTCAGCTTTGTAGTAGGTGCTGTTTGCACGCTATGGGCGATGGCTCCTCTGTCAAATGGACAAGATGCTCCTGCTGGACAGCTTGTTGTCTGTTTCTAAGAATAGCTCTCGACCGCTACTCATTCCGGCTGAAATAGATGTTTGACTCAAGGAGGATGTCAAGTAGTAACATTATTAAAAAAGCGATGTCATACTTTAATTACTTCAACGAATGGGCTATTACTTAACATTCTTGATACTCTGCACAACAGCAGTATAACGTTGATTTAAATACCATTCAGTTTAAACACAATGGTGGACTGCAGTCATTGTCTTCCACTTTCTTAGATTAAGGAAATACAAGTGTACAAGAAATAAAAAAAACTCAGATTTATGTGCATCTGAGAAAGATTCAACATTCCCTGTGCGACAGCAGAACAACATGCTGTTGGTGAAATGGTATTCTTGGCAAAAAAAGCACATCTACTTCTCCTTACAGGCACCGTGCTGTTGATTGCATAATGGGAGTAGATGGGGGTAAGGCGGTGTCAGAGGCGATCAGAGCTTGAGTGTAATTTTGTTGTCAAGGATTACCGGGATTTGCGCTGCTGCCTCCTGTCTGGTCAGACAGCGGCAGAAGTCAATCATGTACTGTGCTAGTTTGATGGGACAGATAATCTGATCTGATGTGCACCAATCTTGGAACCGGTTTGACACGATTTAGCCTCAAGGGGCAACAACCAATATTTTAGGGGGTTCCGGTGTAGCCAGCGGATATCAAAGCCAAGACTTCCTCTTCCATGTGTTGGTCATTTTTTCAACTATTTGATTAGCAAGGGGAGATGCTAGAAGGGAGTTGGAGTTGAGAGACAACGTCTATGACTGCATTACTTCACAAAAAAACAGTTTACACAATTGTTTGCGAACAAAAAGCTTAATGTCGTCAGATAGCTGATGGGTTCCGAGACTGCATTTCAGCCAATGCGTTCCACCTCTTTTGCTCTCTCCACATACTGTGTATGGACATTCAACCAAAGCCGGCTCAAACGTGATTGTTCAATACTCGGACTACAAACTGAAACCAGATTGCTTTCGAGACAAAAATCTTGTCCCGTTGCCGACAGATTATGTATTTATATACAGATATCTGTTTATAGAGATTAGGTGTGCACAATCAGATTGTATTTCAGTGCTTACGAGCTACTTTTATGAATGACGGCAGTTCAATTTGATCAAGCAGAAAGAAGGAGTAACACTGTAGTAACACATGGGCGTTGTACTTATAAAGGTCTTCCATCATGTCAGTATTTGACATGATCACAGCAGGGAGTGAATACTGAGCTTCCTGTTCTTGGCTTGTAGATGTCCTGCTCATTAATACAATTCCAGAGAGCTATCATTAAGCAAATATATTATCTTCCAAACATATTTAATATGGGCTACTCACTAAATGCAATGGACAAAGACTACAGTTTTCTCTTGAAAAAGGTTTTTGTAGATTCACACACCCTTTCCGACTGTACTGACGATGTGTTGTGCTACCCCCTTGTAGCTGCAAAAGCAGAGCCCTGTGAAGTATTAGACATCGACTTCTCCTATAGGAAACATAATTACTTTATATGTATAAGGACTGTATTATATGTTCAATGTGATCAGGGGCAAATCATCAGAATAACATAACATAACTAATGCTTTTTTCTGCGCGTACAAAAGTACTTGTTGATGGATAAGACTTTGTCCACTAGTGTGTCCAATTTCTGTATTTTTGTATTATGAAGAAAAGTTTAACCTCACAATTTAAAAGCTTTTTAGTAGGGGTGTCAATTTTAATCTTTTGAGCAATTTGACAGCTCTTGGGCATTAACATGTGTAACTGTATGAATATAGTAAACATTGCAAACAAAGGGGACAAAATAAGGGCCCTTTATTATAATTATTTCATTGTACAGGTATTTTCTATATACTTCATTAAATTTGCAATGTATATACACGTATTCCTTTTTCAGTAACGAGAGTGAAATCTATTACTCAGTAAAATAAAAGATTTTCTTTGTGCAAATTCTGTCAAATGTGTCAATATTTTATTGTGTCATTGTTTTTAAATGCAACAAAAAACAACTAAAAAACAGAGAAAAGGCTGGAGAATATGAAAAACACATATTTTTATTATATATCATAATATATACATGTTCTCAAGACCCTTCAAACTGGAGAAACAGAGAGGTATTACGTCTAGTATTATCATACCTATTATCATGACCATCCCCATTCCCTTTCGTGGAACTTGTCCATTGCTATTAACAGACATTTGGTTCATTCGTCCGAGGGACAACACCTGCTGTCTATTAGTGTTACAGGATAAGGTAATGGGAAAGATGCCAGAGGTTTAATAGTGTCGTCAGCATCAATTAAAACTCAAGAGTACTGAGAGAATCTGGCTGTGTCCTTTGACTCAGACAGGATCGAACGGACAGGAATAGATCAAAGTCAGATGCAGACAGACAGACAGACAGACAGACAGACACACACACACACACACACACACACACACAGACAGATGCAGACAGATGCAGACAGACAGACAGACACAGACAGACAGACAGACAGACAGACAGACAGACAGACAGACACACACAGACAGACAGACAGACACACACACACACAGACAGACAGATGCAGACAGACAGACAGACAGACAGACAGATGCAGACAGACAGACAGACAGACAGACAGACAGACACAGACAGACACAGACAGACAGACAGACAGACACACACACACACCCACAGAAGATCCAGATGCAGACAGATGCAGACAGACAGACAGACACAGACAGACAGACAGACAGACAGACAGACAGAACACACACAGACAGACAGACAGACACAACACACACACACACAGACAGACAGACAGACAGACAGATGCAGACAGACAGACAGACAGACAGACACAGACAGACACAGACAGACAGACAGACAGACAGACAGACACACACACACAGACAGACAGATGCAGACAGACAGACAGACACAGACAGACAGACAGACAGACAGACAGACAGACAGACAGAGCAGACAGACAGACATACAGACAGACACAGACAGACAGACAGACAGACAGACAGACAGACAGACAGACACAGACAGACAGACAGACAGACAGACAGACAGACAGACAGACAGACAGACAGACAGACAGACACACACAGACAGACAGACAGATGCAGACAGACAGACAGACAGACACACACACACACACACACAGACACAGACAGACAGACACACAGACAGACAGACAGATGCAGACAGATAGACAGACAGATGCAGACAGACAGATGCAGACAGACAGACAGACAGACAGACACACACAGACAGACACACAGACAGACAGATGCAGACAGACAGACAGACAGATGCAGACAGACAATGTTGGGCAACAGATGAACAACTTCACCAAAGGTTTTGCATATGAAAGATTGATATTCAATATATAATCTTAGACACACCAAAAATAGTGTGACTACCACAAGTAACTGATACATAAGAATATAACTTTGAATAACCTTAAAGCAGTAATAAGTAATTTGAAGTAATAAAGTCAACAATCAGTTAGTATTCAAACAGCAACATTAGCTTTTATTTAGAGTCAAATCTAACTCCAGTATTCACTCTCCTTTTAGCTCTGTTTTGGTCTCCACCACCTCATGAAAGAAATGTCTGGCTCTTTAGCTGCGAAATCCTCCACTATGTTCAGCAGCTAGTGCTAATGCTCTCTGTCTGCCGTTTGGTGCTGGGCGGGTAGTGCACACATTTTATCAGAGCTGAAAACACCCGTTGCTGCAAAACAAGGTTGATGAGAGCGGTAAGACTGAAGGCAGTAAAGTTACAGACCTGAAAACAAAAACAATGAGCTGAAAGAGCCCTTTAGGACTGATGGGAAGTGAAGGGTTGAGGGAAAATGCTTTGTTCATCACTACAAGCGACCCTTTTCACATTACACATTGTGATCCATTGTTTGTAAAAAATTGTTTAACAGCTTTTAAACCGGGACATTTCGTTTCTATTTACGTATTTATAGAAAATAATGACTAATTTTACATGTGAAATGTAAATGAACAGCATCAACTTCAACACATCTACAGACAATACAGAATAAGAATATGTGAGGTGAAAGGAATAAACAAGTAAGATTGGTGTTTTCAATTCACTATCCTACTCTGTAACTAACCAATCACTGCTCACCAGTGAAGGATAATGTCATTAGAGGTTAAAATGCCACCTTTCATATTTTTCATCAGTGCCGGAACACAGTCATCTCCGTCATGATTATGCAACTACAATACGGCCTGCGGTGTGTGAATAGTCAATATCCTTGACATCTCTTTGCCACTCGCTCTCTGTTCCAATTAGATCCCATCCCTCAAGATGTGTCAAGATAAGGTGCGAAAGCAACTCATATTCCAGTGAAGTAGTTCACTTTAAAAACCTAAAATATGATGTTTTGACAAATTCCCAATAAACATACATACAAACTCAGACCTCTGTTGGGTTCCAAAGAGTCTCAATTACCAAAGCAATTCATGAAATTTCTCACTTAATACCTCTGATGTTTTTAAGAGCGAGCCTGTCAGACCAGGTTTTTATGAGAGTTTCAGCCTTGAGGAGACTTTGCATCCCTCTCACTCTGAGCACTAGATCAGGACATGCTTTTCCTTCACCAAGGCTGAATACATCTTTTTGAAGATTCTGTAGTCTCAGCAGTTTTGAAAAACCACCTCTACGGGTTACACACATTGACTATATAAACCCCCTCAAGTTCACCCCTTAAGTCATTGGTGTGCATCCTTGTTGCTCTTGGCACACCCAAACCTCAACTCTCATCTACCCGTCCATTCGGTTCCTTTCTCTGCTGAACAATAATCCTACAATGTCTGCTGCTAAGTGTTTGGTGTCTCTGATGGTGGTGCTGGTGTCTGCTGTGTGTGTGGTTCATGCACAGGAGAGGTTTAAGATATGTGGGAGAGAGCTGATACGTCTGGCCGTGTCCTCCTGTGGTAACTCTCGGCTGAGGAGAAGCATCCCGTACGTAGATCTGGGGCAGCATCAATACACCTCCCACTGTGAGTAGTTAATATGATACATTTTCAAACTTCAAGTGCATTAAGTGACATTGCTGATTTATTGTGAATAGATATGAGAGAGATTTTACATGTAGAGACAGATTTTAGAGGTAAACATAGGAACATTACTGCTCTTGTTGAACTTTTTTAAATATCTGACCCCTGTTCCATCAACATATGATATAAAATATCATTTTAATTCACTTTTAAAATGTTAATTTTAATGAATAGGCTACCATGTCTTAGTTTACTCAAAATCAATGTTTTATTTCCCTTTGGAGTTTCACAAGAGGTTTTGAGCACAAAGCTACAAATTTCAAGGGCTCTCACTAAATACCAGATGTCTTTCCTCCTCGTCTGCACAGGGGACCAGGACGCCCTCCAGGCTGCGGAGACGGTCCTCACCCCTGCAGAGTCTGACGGGGAGAAGAATGTCTTCACCTTGGCTCCTCACTGGTACCCCCTGTCCTCTCGGATTATACGAGCTGCCGGAAAAATATCTGACATTTGCTGTGAGAAGGGCTGCAGCATGAAAGAGTTGATCCAGTTTTGCTAGATGTACTTTCCTACATGTCATACAATAAAATATTGTCTTAAAATGTTCTTATCTGTGCTGCAAGGTTTAAAGGAACCTTTATCAAGTTGCCTTATCCTCGAGAAGAATCATTTTGCTATATTTTCAATGATGTAGCATTCTGGCAAACACTACACATAAGCAATTTTAGAAACGTCATCATATTTAATAAATGATTTACTAAGCTATACTGCAGGGCAAAAGATAAAATCACAATGTACACATGGTTTTATTTACAAAACTGTGTTTGAAATTTAAATTATTGTTTATTTTGTGTTAATATAATTTATTTTCTGTATCATTGTAGGAGAAGTTTATTTGAAAACCTTAAACTATACTGTAATAAAGCTTTTGATGATTATTTAAGAGGGTTTATTTGTTTACTGCTTTTTGTCACTTGATCAAAATCCAAGCAGTAGAGGCCAAAATATCCTGAATTTCCAGACTCTGGTTTGGGTCAAGCTCTAAAAACACTGGATCCTACACTTCCAATAATGCAACTCAATAGCATCTTTTAAAAAGTCACAATTCTATAACTGCACACGGTTTAAACCACATGTTGGATAAGTTAGGGGTCTACTTCCATACTTTACTTCCTATACTTCCTATGAATTAGCAGTATAAATGAATAACTTTAAATATTAAGGTTTCACAAGTGTTTACTGTCATTCATCTGTCATCAGTTAATTTCCCAGTTTAGATTAGATCCGTCAACACTCGTACATCTTGATTGAATAAACTAACCAGCAACACACCAATCAACACTAAGTAACACTGATGGGTTTTCCATCATTAATTGAAATAATTAAACCTACAGAGAAATTAACCTTGAAATGGCAAATGGGTCAACTAATCTAGATTGTAAGTATAGACACATTGAGGAACATGCACACACACATTAAGAGCCACACTTGAGTAATGTGACAGTGTGAGTGTCGTTAACTACACTGGTGCTCTCTGATAGTGCTAAATCGGATTGAGGCCTTTGGCTGAGCCATTCAGCTCCATAATAATAGAAATAATCCCCGTAAAGCGGCCAGTTCCGCACACTGAGGGGTGCATAATTCTCTCAATGGATAATCAAATGTGGTGCTGATTATCTGCCACTCTGTAGCCCTCACTAAATGACGCTTAATAGCAAATGAAATCAGCCTACAGTGACTGATTGGTTAATTGGTTTTATTTGGGGAGGGAGGGATTGCGTTGTGCGTACAATTGTTTTTTGTGTAATTGGTTTTATTTGCAGAAACAGACAAAGCACCCCAAGATGAATATTAAATTTAGATCAAGTTGTAAGCAGACCATTTAGTTCAGAAGGTTTCTAATTGCAGATACTTGGAGAATACAACGCTCCGATAATGTTTATAACAATTTGCAACATCTAGCAAACTGCTCCTGGCCATGGAATAGATTCTACAATCATAAACAATAATTATTTTTTCAAACTATAAACCAATTTTTAAGGTTGTGTCCTTGAGCCTGTTGTAATGATGCATTCTGTATAATGGCAATTACTAAGAAAGTAAATAAATCTTCAAATATTTAAATTGAGAGAAATAAAAGTTTCTCCGTTAATTTCATGAAGAAAATGAAACTATAAAAAATTTAATTATAGATTAAACACTATATCTTTCAGGTCTGTAATTTCCTTATAATTCTAGGAAGTTTCCCGGAAATAACAATTTGGTCCTAATTATAAGGAAATAGAAAGACTTACTGGTTTATTCATTTCATTCATTGCTCGTATAACTTTGCAGCTGAACATACAAACAATGTGCAAGTTTTACAGACAAACACAAAATAATTAAACATATACGGAGAATCAAGTTTTCAATAACAAAATAATAATTAATAAAAAATGTACTTGCGTTTCAAATGGAAGTTCTTTCCAGTAAATTATTCCGGAAATCAACAACTGTGTATACATATTTTTCCATATAATTTGACCAAATCAAATAAGTCATTTAGATATTTATTTGTAAAATAAAGAGTAAGCCAAACTATATATCTCAAATATATAAACATATAACAAATGCATGCTATTTTATATAGAGTGCAGAGATTGAATGCAGTGCCTCATGTTAACCAGCAGAGAGTGACAGATATCTGATTTCAAACGAAGTACTTCCTGCACTGCTTTCCTTCTGCGACAGTAGCACTTACTGCTCACAGTTGACACTGGTGAGGAACTGGTTCATTCTGCCAACTCAGGGGGTGTTACCGTTGAATTTCAATGTTCCTGTATCAAGTTCAGTCATTACTGCCACGTTTCCCCTCCTGCTGTAACGATCAGTCTCTCAAAGCTCATTATTTAAAAATGCTCAATCACCTCAAGTGATCCTTTATCTCCTTGTGACAAGAGGAGAAATCTGATCAGAGGACACTTCTAGGCCTCAGCCCATCATTACTCAGTGCCAACAGGAGATGACAAACACCAGGCTGCATGGGGCCTTTGATGGACTCCTGTTTATGGCTGTTTTGTCAGCTGAAAAGAAAAGCTGCTAAACTGAATATGGAAAATGAAATCAGAGCCTCTATCCCTTTTTCTGTCTTTCTATTTCTTTGTGTCTGTTTCAGTGAGCAGGAAAAGCAGCAGGACAGAATAGCACATTCACTGAGTGCCAGCAGATCCGCTACACTGCTCACACACATGCATGAATAAAAGTACACACACACACACACACACACACACACACACACACACACACACACACACACACACACACAGCAGGCTGGACAGTGTGTGTAGTGGACCGGTAGGTGTCAATTTGCATGTAAATGAAATGGCTCTCTGTGTTTTTTTTCCAACAGTAAAGAGTCAAGGCTAAAGATGCTATCTTTGTGTGTGTGTGTGTGTGTGTGTGTGTGTGTGTATTCATGTGCATGCTCTGCATGTGTCAATTTTTGGACATCATGCCGTGTGTGTAGGTGTGCAAGACTGGGAAACCCATTTGAAGCCCATGTCTATACTTATCTATTAAAGCCCATTTCAGTGCGTGTTTTATATTGAGTGTGGGAGCAGAAGTAAAGACGATGACTGACGTATCCAATTTTGTGTGTTCATTATTGTGAAGGCATTCTCTCTGCTCATGTGAAAAATAAATGAAGCAACACAAAGTCCAAAATAAAATCAGATTTTTTTGCTGTAAAATAAATGTTATTGTATTTAGTAGGGCACACATTTACTTGCATCCATACGAATTTCAGTCCCCCAAATTCTTTGTCAGGTTTGTAAATGCAGTATCTGCTACATGTACAGCATTGACCTGGTCTACCATGCTATTATTTGTCAAACACAACATTTGAAATGCCAAATATTGTCATTAAACGGTCACACGACTTTATACACATTGTTGCTATCTTCAGGGATCAGAGGATGGGAGATATTTTTGTGCAAGCTTTCTTTAAGCTTTCTGATATTTAAAACTTCAGAGCGTTGCACATCATGCATCTCAAGATGGGTGTTTGATTGCAAAGTAATGCAGAGAATGCTTAACCTGTCAATAAGAACAATGCAATTCATTTAAGTCTCCCAAACCAGTAAGCTAGCATGCACAAATACAGAACTGAAGCTAACACCTAATTAGAACAGACATAATTAATGTTATTAGTGACACCTGTGCTTTTGTGTCTAACACATTACATTTACTCTGGTACCATCTTGACAACATATCTACGAATCTACGTCGTAGATATGTTATTTTGGAGTTAAAAAATAAAAAACATGTAGTTTTTTCTCAAGTACTTTCTATCACAAGTATCACTTCGTTACATTTCAAGTTGCATCCCTTACACTACGGAGTAACAACAACATTCAGATGAAAAAGTCTGTATGGGAATGAAAAAAAAGAAAGAAAATAAATCAGCAGCTGCAGCAGAGAAGAAGCTGCAGGTGTGTCTGCGGCCACAGGAGGGCAATGCTAGTTAAAAAAAGGTTGCGTCTACCTTAATGAATCACTGATTCATTGCACCTCCCGGAGAGCACGCAAGTGACCCAAACACACCCACTCTTTTGCGTCATCAGGTGCATACTGGACCTAGCTAACATGCTATATGCTTACATGCGTGTTTTGGAGCTACTTCTACTCCACTGAAGAACTTTTTCCTTCAGTGAGGTGCGGGAGGACTTTCTGCTATTAATGACAATAATATATGTCACAGCTGTGACTGCTGAGATTTTCAGCTAAAAATGTTTGAAAACTTTGAGGCGCAAAATGGGACAGAGGAACTGAGAAGACCTTTGCTTTGAGGATGAAGAGCAGAGAAGCTGACAAGGATGTCCCTGAGGTCAGGTTAGCACAACAAACTATTGTAGCTAATCACTGCGTTTCCTAGCAAGTAGCGTTCGGTATGTGTCTTCGGTATGTGTCAGTCATTTTGGTTTTCTGAGTTTTCTCCTCTTTTCCTGGAAATCCTCTGGAGGTCATACTGAGGAAGGCGGTTGTGTATTTATAATTGATAATCATTTGTAGGCACAGGCCGCAGAGTGCTGTCTATAGAAATGACATTTATTGTTGATTTTTGTGGTGTGGTGTGATGTTGTTCCACTCTACTTGACAGTTAATGTAATTTATTTTGTAGCTTTAAGGTCAACTCCTTTTTCTTGAGTATGATACTCTAGCACTCTTTCCATCACTGACCGTTAATTACAGGAAACTATTCTCCTCCTCTTCCTCTTACCCTGCAACATACAATTTAGAAACATAAGGTGACATATTTTCTATGGCCTCCCATAGTGGGACACTGTGTCCTCCTTTTGTGAAGACACGTATGCCTTTTTTACACATATACAAAAAGCTTTCATCTTAAATCTTGGTTTTGCAGCCCCACTCAAGGTCTCTAGGGCTTCACATTGATCACATTTGAACACATGATGATACCATTAGGACTCCATAAACCAATGGACACACCATCAACTGAATGTATGTGGTCCTGCTCCTGAACGCTCTGAAAAAAGACAAAGAACACCGCCACCGATGCACACTTTCCAGTCAAGGCCTAAATCCTCAATCCATGTCCAGTAAACCGTCCACCTAACATCATCCCATATATTGTGCAACTTGGTTGTCTTTCTATCCACACCACCCACCATCTCCTACAGTGATGCGACAAGTCTGTCTTCTTCTCTGCTTGACAACATTCAGACGGCCTGACCAGCATTGACAGCTTCAGGAGCATTGTGTGATTAGAAGCTGCTCCCAGGAGACGAGGGAGAGGAAGACAAAGCCACCAAAAGAGCTTTCTTGTTGTCTCTGATCTCCTCTCATCTACCTAGCTGCATGCCTGGGGATAGTGCTTCACTATCTTTAGCGTTGTTCGTATGAAATACTGCAAATAAAGAGGGAAACTTGTAAAATCGTACATTTATTACTTGATAAAATGCAACTTCATATATTTTCCATTTTCAACCCTGTTTTTGCAGGTGATGCATATGTTTGTACTTTTTAATAGCCATGTCGTGATTTGAAAATACTTTATTATCATAAATATGCAGTATATTATCTAATAAATCACAGTCTGCCAGGAAACCCTTAATTTTATGTAGAGTCATAAATTGAAATATTATAATAATGCTCCATTAGAGCTGTGTCAAAAACTCTGTACTCAGTTTTTATGTGTTGGAGTTTATAAAAAAATGACTTAATATTTCAATCTGATGAGTGATGCTGTGAAGAAGAGGGAGGATAGCTGTGATCTCATATCCTAATCTTCCTCTGTGATTATCCATTTAGTATTTATTTCTACATATAATCTGTATGCCACATATTTGGCTCAGAAGTATTTTCCCTTTTTGTCCACTCTATTATTTCATAGATGCATCAAGGCTAGTATTATTTTTTTGGGAATCTTCATTAATATTTTGTAAATTGTGTCATGAGTACATAGTGTCAGCTTTCAGTTTTATTATTCTACAATTTAAATGTCCCCAGATTCCCATAGTGGTTGTCCTCTGAACCAAAGCCAATTATTACCTCAACTTCCTTAATTAGTTTCTCGCCCTATACGTTCTTCCATATGCGTGTCATTATATCCGCTTAATGTGTCCAGTGAAATAATATAAGCACATGCAGCAAACACACACACGCACGCACACACACACACACACAGAGACATTAACTACCACTTTGTCACAACCTTGGGGCACTGGGAGGTGGTGAAGCTGAACTAATAGAGCTGAGCTGGTAGAGGGCAGTGTGGCAGCAGCAGCCGCTTAACTGACTGCAGGCGAGTTTTCTGCAGCTGCAGCGCTGAATGCCACCGCGCAGCACAGATAATGTGACTCTGTGCTGCTGCTCACAGACACATCAGATGGCATTGCATGCTGAATAATTGAGACTCAATAATATGTTTTGCATTTGAGATACTAAGCCAGAACCATTGCAATACATTTAAACCTATCTATACTGTTATAATTACCTAGTGTCATATTTTATTCTCTTTTCTGATACATTGGCAAGACAATCTGTATTTAATTAAATTTTCAGTTGCTTACTAATAGCTATTTCAATTGCTGTTGTACTTCTGGAAACATTCAATTGTACAGTTACTACGAAGCATGTACTTGTATGCTGAGCAAACAAACAAAACGTATTCTAGTAAGCAGTGTGAGATTACACATTTCTGTACCTTCTTGCACCCTTTCCCTTTCTTAATCTACTGGTAACGTTCCCTTGAAGTAATCCTAGAACTGTCCTGACATAACCGACGTGATGCCACTTCACCCGGCATTCACACGTGATGCAATTACTGCATGTCTAGCCATGCAGCTCGGCCTCACTCTGATGCTGGACTGTCAGGGGTGTCTTGGGAAGTTGAGGCGGATTGGAGTACGCACAAAGACTCAGCTGGCTTTCTGTAGCTTTACATGAGTATCTGTCCACATCGTGTGTTTGACATACACACACGCATTCTGTAATTCAGAGCTCGCACACACATGTAGAAAGTGTGTGAATGAGTAAGAAAAGGGTAAGAGGGACGAGACTGGAGAGAGAGAGAAGGGACGAAGACAGCGGTGGGCAGGCCCAGAAAAAAATGATTACTCCAGCTGCTCTTTCACAGCTGCTCCCAATTGCCCCATCATTGCTCCCTCTTTCTCTCCGTGCATCACTCCCTCCGTCTCATCCCTCCATACACTCATGTGTGACTGGGCTGTTTGTAGCTGATGTAATGTTGACAAAATACTCCTGAGTAGGGGTACTTAGCTGGTGTGGCTCACTGTTTCAATGATGTACAATTTAAAGACGTTGCTGTGAAGACTTAGGAGAGGATTGCACTTGATGGGTTAGGGTAAAACACTGTTGGTGAGTTAAATAATGAGGTGGAGGAATCATTGCTTTTATGGCTGTCTTGTCACTTTTTGTTAAATGTATTGCAGTATTAAAATATTTTATTCATTATATTTAACAAATATCGTATGTCTTAAGATACAGAAGTGTTATATTGAAACACACACACACACACACACACACCCACTCTGCATGCTTGGCTTGCCTCCTTCGTTATTCCTGTCACTGTTATCAGCCGGGTCCATCTCAGGGGGAAGCTGCTGTTAAAACATGAGCAGTCCATTCAATACACTTCACCTAATCAAAGCTAAGCTGCTTGTGTAACTTCCAGTTCTCCACCCCATCAGGGTGTGTGATGAAGTGTGTGATGCCCCTTACTCTGTGTGTGGAATGTGTGTGTGTGTTTGTGTGTGAGAGTCAGTGGGATACCTAAGCCCAGAGGAGTATAACAACAGGTACAGTGTCTTAGTACAGTGAGCTTTTTAAGAAGTTGAAACACACACCACCCCCTCTGTGGTGAACGTTCCATTAACGAGGGTTCTAGCAGGTGAAAAAGAAAGGGTGGGGGCACAATTTAGTCTTGTATTTCTGCTCTACATAAAAACATACATCTTTAATAGTTAGTCTTTGGTCTCATTTTCAGCTTTCAACTTTTGTTTTTACTCCAAACAAAACGGCTAAATGTATTCTCTCTCAAAATGTGCGTAGCTTGGTGACGTAGTAGCTACTTGTAGCTTCCTGTTGTTGGCAAAATGGATACAGAGAGGAAAGCTGTATTGGTGTCAGTTCTCTTTTGGCAGGGAAGGGATATGTTAAGTTGGATTTACTTTGCTAATATAGTAGCTTCCTCCATCATAGGCTCTCTCCTTCTTTCCCATAAAGGTCAACACTGTGAAGACATTTAGCATCTGGTCAACCGTGCACATTCGTGTGCAAGGTTTTTTCACTGGCATCTTTTCAACTACTTGCCTGTGCAAAGTAGCTTTATGTTTGAGGTGCTTATCCTTGCTTTAGTTTTGTTGACCTTACTTTAGCTGTTTTAAACTCTGTTCTGACTAAGCCGTAAAGCAGATCTCTGCTCTGGTACAACATCGCACTTGATAATACATGATTATCAATATAATTTGATTTGTATTTGTTTAGCAAAACAGTCCTCGTTTTAAGAAAGTAACATTTTAAGAATGACATTGCTTGTCTTTGCTATCATTATTTGTCTCCATTTGACATTTTTGTCCATTTGTGCTTTAATGTTGCTTTATGTACTGCTGAGCATACGTCTATACGCCTCGATAGATGGCACTGTATAAATGAGAGGATGGCTGTCGGCGTCATTGCAGAAAACAATACTGAATAATGACCGTTGCTCATTTGTGTTTTTCTCATAATGTCCTTCCTTGCTCAGACCAGATTAACCGTATAGAAGAATCACCTGCAGCTCAGTCGACACAATGGGCTCTCTTGTGTATTTGCAACTTTTACCACCCACAACCACCCTTAAGCATGACGGAAACACCCCCTCACCCCAACCTCATTTTTATCTTCTTTGCCCCTCCTACTCTCTCCACCTTCCCCCCTTCCCTCCGCGTAGGTGGGTCCGCTCCTCTTTCCCTCTCCATCCATCTTTCTTCCTCTCTTTTGCTCCAGCTGCCATGCATAATTAAGTTTCAAGTGGAAGTGCACCCTCCCTCCCTCTTCCTCCGTTTTCTCTTTCTCCATTTCTCTCCACATTGTTCTGTCTTCCTTTTTTGGCTCTCTTGTGAATAAGAAAGGTAAGGCTGACTGGAAAAATTGGACATCTCTCCTTCCTTCCTTCCTTCCTTCCTTGCCTTACCCTACCTCCTGTCCTCTCAGGCTGACACTGGGGCCGAGTGCCAGGCCTGTCTTGTTAAGTGATAATGTTAAAATGCTAAATCACACCACCACTGCCGCCGCCTCCCTCCCCACCTCATTCTGCGAAGGGTCTCTGGTTTCACTTTGCGCTGTCATCCTATCCATTCCTACTCATCAATACGCAATGCAGGAGCATCTTGTGTATTTCTCTTCCAACATTAGACAAGATGATGTTTGGGGCCCGACCAACTCCATGTTAATTTGCATGTCAATGAGTTTGAAGCATCACACTTCTTTCTTTTAGTTTCATGTCTTTTTCATTTATTCGGCAAGTAAAACATTGGGTCAAATTCAGGGTCTCTCAGTTCCCCTCCCACATCCTGTCTCCACCAAACTGCAGAATACAGTAACACCAAATTTAGGAATCTCTAAGATGAGATTTGTGATGTCATATGAAGTCAGTTTGTGAATACGAACCACTGTGACTCAAAGCAACAATTCACAGATTTAAGATATGAACTTTTATAAAAGATTACAATTTAGAAATGCTGAATCACCAATTTTGGGTAACCTTCACATCACGTTTTAAAGTAAATGTCCTGTACTTTATTGGACTACATTCATGTAGCACCAGTTATACAGAAAGTAGAGGCTTTGGCTGTGAGCCAGATATGATATTGTGTTGGGCAGTAACAGAATTGTGATTACTTTGTTTCAGTGATGAGTAGTACACTCTTTGGTGGAGAAATACAATAATTAAATTACATTTTTGGGAGTCAGCTTGTTCACTGCTTTGCCGGGAGTTTTATGGGGGGTTGATATCAGTTTCGTCTTTCTGAGTTCAGCGGACCGACTGCTGTAAAATGTGTTAGCTTGAGCTAGCCAAAAGTGTCGAAATTGCAATGCCTAAAGTTGTCTTACTTGCATGCTATGTGGCGTCCTACCTGGCTTGCTAATGTTAGCTTCTGTTACGCTAACATTCAGGATTTAGAGGGTTTTGTTCAGACTTTGAGGGTGTGTGAACCCAGCAGCTTCAATGTGAGGACGGGTCTTCCGTAGTGCTGTGTGCCGTCACCGAGGCTAATGTGCAGGCTAATGTTAAGCTAGCTACTTGCTAATCCACAATGCCTGTTTTCTGTTTGTACATGTTGACAGAAGTTGTGATGTGTGGTTGTGACTTTGGAGTTGTTTTAAATGCACCTTTGACAGAGCAATGCTGAGTAAAAGTAAAGTAACGAGTAATGTTATTATACTTTTGCTGTTGAGTAATAAGTAAAGTAATGTTATTCAGTTTTTCAAAGAGAAATGAGTAGTTGATTACATTTTTAATTCAACTTAAACTTCATTGTCGTGATATGCAGACATACAGTATATCTCAAAAGTGAGTACACCCTTTAGATTTTTGCAAATATTCTGTTATATCCTTTCAGGGGATAACATTATCCTACTGAAACTTTGATATAACTTAAAGTAGTCAGTGTGCTGCTTGAATAACAGTATAGATTTATTGTCCTTTGAAAATTACTCAGTACACAGCTGTTAATGTCTAAACAGCTGGCAACAAAAGTGAGTACACCCCATAGTGAACATGTCCTAATTGTGCCCAATGATGTTGTTTTCCCGCCCTGGTGTCATGTGACTCGTTAGTGTTACAAGGATTCAGGTGTAAATGATAAGCAGGGCTGTTAAATTTGGTGTTTTGGGCACAATTCTCTCTGAATGCTGGACAACATGGCACCTCATGGCAAGGAACTCTCTGAGCGGCTGAAAAAAAGGGATTATTGCGCTTCACAAAGATGGCCTTGGCTATAAGAAGATTGCCAACACCATGAAAATGAGTTGCAGCACAGTGGCTAAGATCATACAGCGGTTTTCCAGGACAGGTTCCACTCGGAACAGGCCTCGCCAGGGTCGACCAAAGAAGTTGAGTTCACGTGCTCAGCGTCATATCCAGAGGTTGGTTTCCAAAAATAGACGTGCGAGTGCTTCCAGCATTGCTGCAGAGGTTGCAGAAGTGGGATGTCAGCCTGTCAGTGCCCAGACCATACGCCGCACACTGCATCAAATCGGTTTGTATGGCCGTCGCCCCAGACAGAAGCCCCTTCTGAAACCGATGCATAAGAAAGCCCGCAAACAGTTTGCTGAAGACAATGAATCCAAGAACATGAGTTACTGGAACCATGTCCTGTGGTCTGATGAGACCAAAATAAACCTGTTGGGGTCAGATGGTGTCCGGCGTGTGTGGCGGCACCCTGGTGAGGAGTACCAAGACAAATGTGTTTTGCCTACAGTCAAGCATGGTGGTGGCAGCATCATGGTCTGGGGCTGCATGAGTGCTGCCGGCACTGGGGAGCTGCATTTCATTGAGGGACACATGAATTCCAATATATACTGTGACATCCTGCAGCAGAGCATGATCCCCTCTCTTCGGAAACTGGGCCGTAGGGCAGTTTTCCAACATGATAATGACCCTAAACACACCTCCAAGATGACAACGGCCTTGCTGAAGAAGCTGAAGGTTAAGGTGATGGACTGGCCAAGTATGTCTCCAGACCTAAACCCAATTGAGCACATGTGGGGCATCCTCAAGAGGAAGGTGGAGGAGTGCAAGGTGTCCAACATCCGTGCGCTCCGTGATGTCGTCGTGGAGGAGTGGAAGAAGATTCCAGAAGCAACCTGTGCAGCTCTGGTGAATTCCATGCCCAGGAGGGTTAAAGCAGTGCTAGATAACAATGGTGGTCACACAAAATATTGACACTTTGGGCACAATTTAGACATGTTCACTATGGGGTGTACTCACTTTTGTTGCCAGCTGTTTAGACATTAACAGCTGTGTACTGAGTAATTTTCAAAGGACAATAAATCTATACTGTTATTCAAGCAGCACACTGACTACTTTAAGTTATATCAAAGTTTCAGTAGGATAATGATATCCCCTGAAAGGATATAACAGAATATTTGCAAAAATCTAAAGGGTGTACTCACTTTTGAGATATACTGTAAGTCATCGTCTTCATCATTCTGCAGCAGAGAAGCTGTTTTAAACTGGGACTTTAACACATCTGCTCTCAAGTTCGGTCCTTATGTTAATGTAACCCTTAGAAACGACGGGTTACTTGCTTCTTAGCCTATACTGTTTTAGTACTAATACACAAGGTAGTCCAGCTAATGCATTTTCCGGCAGCTACTGTACCACTGACCCACTGGTGGCCCTGTCACCAGCTTTAAGGCTTTACAGGATTTAGACTGGCAATGTTCCTGGCTGGTTGCTCAGCCATATCGGTGATTCATTACATGGGCATGAAGTAATTCAAAATGTCTGAAATGTATCAAAATACAGTATAAAGAGTATTTGGCAAATACCCACTCTGAGTCACTCATAACTCGGTCTTAAATCATCCTTTGTAACAGAATACAAACCTACAGAAAGTAAACGGTTAGCTTGCCTCTACTGGAGGGTGTCCAAACCTTTCCTGGAGATCGGGTAAGTACTTATTCATGATTATAACATGTATCTAGTAGCCATGAGCACACAGAGAGGCAGTTCCTGTGTCAGACATTTCCATCGCACTAACTTGAGCCAAGCCTTGAATATAATCCAAGGCCATCTGTTGGGTAGATCCTTCGATATGCTAATGAGGTTGTGCCAATCTCTTCTATTCAAAATCGAGGCCTGACGGTGTCTTTGAATAGGAGCGATCTACTATGTCGCAGATGGATTTGAATAAGAACTCAGTGAAACTGAGTCTGTGGTAAACCCCTCTCTTGAGAGGTTACAGATTTGTATGAATAATTTTTTTTATTGCAAAATGTTTACCTGTAGTTAGGGGAACTTGTAACCGGTGGTCCATTACAGAGATAATGGATATGTACAGTACATTGTTTCAGTGTTAAGTACAAGAAACACATTTTAAAAACTGAATCTTTAAGCTGAGAACTTTCTGTACTTGTCATCAAGATCACTGACTGAATCGGCATGTTTTTGATTAACATTTTTGGCTTTAGAATATGGCCTGCAACCAGGGGTTACATTTGGATACATTTTATGGGGGAACCTATGAAAGAGCATAGGCCTATGTGCCAGGGCTGAGCCCGGACATACTCGGGACAATTTAATTCCTGCCTGCAACATACGGCACAGTTCTTCTTAGTTTGTGTCGCTTTTTGTTCTCTGTTTCTTTAAATTCCTCCCAAACACCAGATTGTTGTTCAGTAGGTTATATTGTACGTTTTGTGTAGCTGCTTGCGAGAAAACTTCCAGCTTCTGCTCGAAACAACGATAATGAGAGAGGTGAGAGTGAACCAAAACAGTAAAGTTGTAGGTGGCCAAAACATGCTATGAAGCTCTGTACAGCTGCGTGGGACTGCAGAGATGGGGAATAATTAACTCACCAGGGAGGTTATGTTTTTGGTTCGGTTTGTTGGTTTGTTTTTCTGTTTGTCAGCAGGATTACGGAAGTACTACTGGCCAGGTTTTCATGAGCGGATCCGAAGACGGGGCTGGTACCTGCATACTTTTCACTTATTGAAACCTTTCACGAGTGCCCTTCTAGTGCTCCTGAATTCGTTGACGTGTCTATTGACACACCACTAGTTTGTCATTGTTAGCTGTTTAGTTTTAGGTATTAAAAACAAGCTGACCAATGCTTTTTTTGTGAGGGCAGTCTCGTGTCTACATTACTGTGTGAAGATCTGTGAAGCCACTGTGCTGTTTGTATTTAAGAACGTGATGAACAGTGTTTATTTGAGACTTCCGGTAAATTCATGTTGCTATCGACAGGTTTCACTCTGTACTGTATGGTTTAACATTGGAAAAGTAATAATAAGCTTTATTTGTATAGCACCTTTCATACAAGAATTGCAGCCCAAAGTGCTTCACAGCAAAAACAGAAAACTTAGTACAAGATTAGACAGAATAAGAGCATTTACAGTACAATAATCACTGTGTTGATGTAAATTAGTGTGAAGTAGCATTAAAAATAGTATAAAATAGCAGAATTAAAATAGTATAAAATAACATTGGAAATCATGCCTAGTTTCCGTATCTGTGCCGTACTTAACGACCCTCCTGAAATCACATTCATCACACCATTCTTGTAAATGTTTTAAACTATCAGAGCCATATTTTGAAAGCATGAGATCAACAATGGGCCCCTGTGGCCCTTCAACTGGTTTACTCCCTTTGCTACACATTCTTGTTAGTCTTCCCGTTTCATAAACAAACCCCAGTTAGTTAAGTTTTATGAAATCTATCGGTTAAAGACAATAATCTTACACATTTATCAGAGAAACTTCCTCTTTTCCCCGTGGTAAAACAGTCTATTTGATCTAAAATACACACTCTGAAATGTATCAAAGTTACTTTTACACATTCAATGTTAAACCAGTTATAGCAAAAATTAACAGAACAGAATGAAATCATTTAGTAAGTACCTATAAGTACCTGTGTACTACAAATGTATTCTCTTATTTGTGAAAGGAAATTAAAGAAAGTTTTCAGTATAAAATGAAACTCAGCAAACTAAAACATCGTCGAAGCCAATAAAACAAAAACATTCTTGAATCTGATGAAAAATGTGTTTTACTTTGAATATAGGAACAAACCGAATTCTAGCAGTTTTACCAAGTGTGCTACAGCTCCCAACAGGCAGAAAACAAGAGGAGTAAGCAGACGCAGAACAAACACACGATGTAACCACAAGAGTGTTCCTCCGGCAATGTGTGGAGCAGCTTGAATAGAAATTGCTCGATGATGTCACTCTTTACAGTCTTGCCACTCGACAGAAACTTTCTCTTATGCTTGTGACAATGCCAGTGTTGGGACTCAGGAAACAGGAGACTTCCCATACACAAGTCGTATTGGTGGGCAGGATTAGCTTTAGTAGTGGTTTACAACACACTTGTTTGTTTTGAAAGTTAAATGATTCAAATTGAATAATTTAATGGCAGTAACTGCATGGTACAGGGTGTTATTTACTGACGTGTTGGAGATTAGAGCTCACCTAAATTGCAGTACACACCTACAGTTTGTCATCTAACAAGCTCACTGTGGCTTGTTGCAATATTTAGATGACTCACTAGCACAAACGTTGCTAAAGAGTATCCATATTTAAATGTTTTTATTGATTAACATTTAGATGTTTTGAACATTTATTGGTTATTAATATTTTCAAGATCAGAATCAGGATGTGAATTTTAGGTTTTTAACTAATTAACACAAACACAAAAGCAGAAACTATTACTGTCAGAGCCAGGCCAGCTGTTTCCCTATGTTTAGAGTCTTTATGCTAAGCTAACTGGCAGCTGGTGGTAGTTTCATATTTATCATTCAGACACGAGAGTGTTATCAATCTACTCATTTAACTCTCTGCAAGAAAGGGAATAAGAAAATGATTAAGTGCCAAACAATTCCTTTCATAGGACTTCATTACATCCTAGATAAAATGGCGAATTGCCTGATGGGACCCACTACTCTCGGAGGTAGGGGAAATCTTCAGTATGTAGTGTGTTCATGTGTATGGTACGTCTTGCATTATGCCTGGATGTAGCTGGATAACATGGGGGTTGTATCAGATGACATGCAGAGCACATGTCAGTCATGTACAATGAAACAGCCTTGTAATGTGTCAGCATCAGTTACTCAAGTCCAGTTCTTTTTGATCTTGATACAGATTAAAGCCACCATGTAAACAAATCAAAATTTAACCACACCATTTTAAATAAATAAAAGGGTGTATGTGGATTCTGATTCATACCATATTTTCTCTCAGTTCTATCACTCTGCTTATTCAAATCTCCAGCAAGAGCTTTAGTCAGTTTCTAAAAAAAGACTGACTTGACGTAATGGGAACATTGTCAAAACAACCTCAATCTTTAACTCTTCTCTTAAAGGCCCAATCGGTTATTCTTTTGACTATATACATTCAGGAATTTCCACACACATTATTGAAGTGTTTGAGGTACAGATGAAAAATTGGCATTTCTTGTGTTTCATAATAGATCCAAATTTAAAATATGGGCTTGTTAAACACACATTTTTCAAAGTATTTATAGTGTCTGAAAACATTAAATTATATTTAAATATATTTATATTTATCTAGGGTTAGACCTAGGGTATGAAAATGTGTCAATCAATTTGAGATTGATAGGTTCCAATTTATTTACCCATTTGTTACAGATTATGGCTTTAAGAAATTGGTCAACTCCAGAATAAAGCTGTCCCATGACAAATATATGCTGAATAATTCTATATTAAATTATTCATCCTCGTATGCATACTGCATGTGTGCTCATACAGACAGCCTACCACATGCATGGCTTCCGAGGCCACACATCCATATGTATATACAAAGTCTCTGACACACAGCTCTTCTCCCTCCTTATCATTCTCACACATAACTTTACAAAAATGTAAGCCTTAAAATCCTCCTCTTACAGCCGGGGCTTTGGAGTACAATCCATTGCAGTTCATGATGAAGAGGCAACCGCTGTAAAATCCAATTGGAGGTTTATGGAGATGGATGAAGATGAATAGCTGTCTTCGTCATCCCTTTCACTTTCTCTCTGCCAAACAAATGCACAAATATGGACTTGCACTCACTCGCACATGGATACACTTTCTCTTAACTCTCGGAGTTGCATGAAATCCACCCACAATTATTCAGCGTCCCGATCACAACTGCAAGGGAATCTTTCATCAGCCTGGGCTTGGTCTCAGCGGGCAGCGCTTCACTGCTGAGTGTGCAGCCTCTTTTGCCTTGGTGGGGGGAGGCCTCCTCTGTTGAGGTATTATCCTCTCCCATCTAATATTCATCAGCTACTGGGAGATTCGTGACGATATGTCAATTTGATAGGCTAACAAAGCACCAAGGTGGTCTGTGTTGTGTGCACATGCAGGTATTTGAGTCCACACTAACAAAGTATAGACCAGTACACACATGGGAGTGCATGTGCATGGAGGTCAGGGTGCATAATGAGAAATAATTTAGACTTTTTCAGTGGTTAGTTAAACTAAGTTAATTAACTGATACATATATTTATACAAAACTTGTTCAAAATGAAATTTACAAAGATTTTAGTGAAATAAGGGAATATGTATCCATTTAGCATGAAAGTATAACTTTTATTTAGAATTGTAGTCATTTTATTACAAATGTATTATAGCTGGGCAATTTAAATGCAAATGTAGTTCATTACTTTATATGCATTTTATTTACAAAACAATAATTTACCACCGTTTTGAAATAGATTTGGTGTGTATGTGTATGGGAGAGTATGACTTGTGATGACGGGTCATGTGAGAGCACAGGTGTGCACTTTGTGTTTCAAGTGTAAACGGATAGCCAAGTGTTCTCGTATATGGTACACTGTCGGCGGTTAACTACTTGACTTTTTCTAAATGGCATTAATCCAATCTTTACACAGAGGCACATCCAAAAGTGACATATTGCATTTGTTTTTTGATTTTAATCTTATCTTATTAAAATACATGGTAAGAAGTAAGACATGGACATGTGACAAAGAACATGAAATGAACTTGGCTACATCGTGCTGAAACGTGGTGGGAGAGAAATGATATTGAATGATATAAAACGGATGACTGGCAGTTTTTTACTGATTCTCAGTGTGTCTGCACACACACACACACACACACACACACACACACACACACACACACCTGAATCACCTCCCTTACCCTCTCCTCTTTGCCTCTCTTTCTTTTTGGCATCCATCACTGTCCGCGGCAATGGACTGCGAAACAAATTTCTATCACTATACATTACAGGTTAAGAAAGGGAGCTGGGAATGTATTATATATGCCGGGTTCAATTTTTATGTAGCGTCTATGGGCTCGTTCATCATTGCACTGCTAGGCACCCTTGTGCACTGGGCCCCTGACTAGATGTTGTCTTGGCACAGCTATCAATCACCCCACGCTTGCCCGAGCCCTGTGCCCGCTTTGCAGGAGGGGGCATGTGTTGTAGCTGCGGGACTACCCCCCCCCGCTCCCTTCGCCACTCCTGTATACCTCCGTGCCGGTGACGCCAACATTTACAGTCATTCGTCCTTTGAATAGTGCGTTTTGTATTTGGGGTCTTCCATTTCAACCCTATGGATCCTATGCTTTTAATGACGGGAGACGATTGGGTAATAAATGTGCGTGCTGGAGGGGAAAGGAGTTGGTTTAGACCCACCTGGCACCGCTCACCCATGAAATGTTACTTGGGTCAGAGCCATTAAGAAAACATGAGGTCACGCCTTCATATGAAATGTATGTAAACCCCAGCTGTATAGCCAACAAGGGGAGCATCATAAACCAACAGCAGATTGCTTTATTGTATGTAAAGGGGTTTGAGGAAGTGCAGATCATGACGGAATAAACCTTTACCGCTCAGATGCCTTAATATGTCCATTTGTGTCTTTATAGATGACATATAGGGTTAAACAGACACAGGATTCTGAAGCGTGCGCCATTGTATTGCTGCTCAGGCTACTGCTAGACTAATCCTTTTTTCTTCCAAAGTTAGGCGGATTATGATTTGAGGAGTACTCCTTCGCCCTTCACACTCCACGGTGAAAGTCACCGACCTATCAGAGAGGGTAGAGGGGTGTTGGGGCGGATGAGTGTGTGGGAGGGAAGGTGGAGGAGAAGGAGGGAGATGGGGAGAGAGGGCTTAATTAGGCCAGATCACCGCCATCCTCCACCGTCCCCAATCCCCACACTACTCCCTTAGATCCCATCCACTTAATGTTCTGTGAAATCATATTCCATTCCCCAGAGAAGAGAGAGAAATCTGAACAATAAAATGACACATTTTAAAGAGAGGCAGCACCACAGGGAAATAGACTGTTAGTGGCACATAGAGGATGTTGTGGGCTGATGGATAGCGAGCACATCTGTCTGGCCCATTACCAACAAACCGCATCAAGCCCAAAACACAGCAGTCTGGAGGAGGCTCCTGCACTTCAGTCAACTATAAACAAGTTGTCTGTATTTTTTATGTTCACTTATACCGCTGATATAGCTCTAATGTCTAGAAGATGCATTTTCTTTTAATAAGGAACATCCTGATTAACAAAAGAAATGTCCTCACATGAATTTCTATTTGTATTTTGTTATGATAAAAGATCTTTGTGTTCTGACCGACAGAAGCAGTGAAGTTGAGATAAAAAGGTTTAAAGTTTGCAGACTGGCTGATAAACTGTAATAAATAAAAAAGGTAATTCCTTCCTTTTCATACCTTTTTTGTGGCTGATTATTCCACCTCCACTCATCATTGCCTCATAACACCTAAAAACTAATACAAATATTTATATGAAAATCAATATAGGAGATTACATTACATTTGAATAAATGTAAGTGTATGATTTGGATGTAGCTTCACCGTATCTCATGATTTACACCAGAGTGAAAATCTGAGATGGCAGCTACTCAACCGTGCTACCTCTAACCGTTAGCAGGTTTAGCTGGGTATCTTCTTTACATTAGGATTAGATGAAGATACGAGATGAGGAATAACTAACTGATTTACTAAAAGGTGATTTGTTTTAATTTCTTCAAAAAACGAATATTTTTAATTCACTCACTTTCATTTGCTTCATTTTTATTTATTTATTTAATTTAATTTACGGGGAGGGACAAATCAATGAGAAAATTCAGTTTTAGGTTTTAGGCGAGCCATAGCTATCTCACCAGCTAGCTTTCACTTGATGTAGCTTTGAGAGTGACAGTAACTGCAATAGCAGCTTCTAGAGTCCAGAGATTACCCAGCACCAGTGCAGTTACTATGTTTTTTGTTTTGTTTTTTAAAGAAAGAAATATTTTTTTATACATTTCTATGTCATAATATTTTGAATCTAGTTAAACGGGTGGGATAAAGTCAGATTCAGATCGTAACTCAACTTTGACCAAATATCTTTTTGCTTTAATGTGAGTTTTAATATTGAGAGATAAAATCCTAGTGGTGACAGTGAATCTCCAGGGTGGTTGTGTGCTAAAAATACTCTGTAGCCTTAAGGGCTGGGTGAGAAAATACAACGGAGCATTATTTGAAATGTCACTGTGTCCCTTGAAGGTTAAAACAATGCTGTTTGATAGCTGATAGTTGTTCCACCATACTTAAAGATTGAGACGATTACGTCAGCTGTGAATTACAGCTGCATCCTGCAACAGCCGATTCAAGGTAAGGAGTTAAATTCTCTGCTGCACGGACCTTGTTACAAGTTAAACCTAAGCTGCTTTAATTCCTTAATTAGAACTGTGTCATTGTGTCATTGTTCTGTGTTCCCCTCAGCTCCATTTTAAATTAGCCACAGTTACCCAAATGTACACATGCAGAACGGTAAGACTGTAAACTTATAGTAGAAAGTTGTATTGTGAATAACAAAGTAACGTTGATTTTGGGTGGGGCTGAGCTTTCTTTCATGACAGAAACGGAACAGAGGCAGTGAAGCTGACAGGCGGCCCGGCACGTATCGAGCAGCGGAGACGTCCAGCAAAATGGAGGTAGTCAAATAGAGAGAGGCACCCAGCGTCAACATACAGGCAGGCATGAGAGGGAGGCTGTCAGGGAAGATACACAAAGATACACATGGAATATAAATAAAACACAGACTGGACAAACAGCTGGCCAGACAAAGACAGACAGGGGAAATGACACACACACACACACACACACACACACACACACACACACACACACACACACACACACACACACACACACACACACACACACACACACACACGGAGACTGACGGATAAGAAGACATGCAGGCAGGCGGGCAGGGTGGAGGAAATCCATGCAGAGTAGATGGAGGACAGGCCACGCTGTCTCTCTACACATTGAGGACACTTTGGCAGTAAAGAGAAGCTAAAGCTAATCACCTGTTGTGTTTAGCCAGTTAGGGCCCTTCAAGAGGAGAGAAAGTGGCTTTACACCCCAGCAAGGAGAACAAGAGGGAGGGAGAGAAGAGGTCCCGCATTTTCTAGCAGCCAGATAGCATCTGGGTTTTTTCATTAGGACACGAGGCAGCATTATCGTCTAGAACATCTGAGTTTACCCCCATCCACTACGCTCTGTCTGTCGCTCCCCTCCAATCATTTCTAATGCACTCTGTCACCCTCCTCTCGCTCCTCTCCCTCCCACTCAATCAGACAAACCTGTCTTTAACCCTTACTACCTCAGAGTCCTCTATTGTTCTCAATTTTCCTTTTTTCACTTCATGTCTTTTGTTTTATTACTGTCTCGCTTATCTTTCTACTCTGTATTCTCCTATTTAACAGCACCATTAAGTGTGCTTCTCAATATCCTTTAAGCTATGTTTTCTACACCAATGTTGGCCTAAATTCTCTGTGCTGAGAACTTGATCATTACTTGTTCCTGGATGTTATTCGTGCTCAAAAATTGGGGCTAATTAGTTTTGTAGAAATGCAGCGAGGCATGTGTTTATACCCAGGAAAGGTTTCTACGTCACAGTGTGCTCAAAGCACACAATGTCATATGCACCAAAATCAATAAAGCCATTGTATGAATTTCTACTTAAAGTCTACGTAATATGCAACAACAAGCAAGGAGAAGACAGCCTCCCTGCAGATGTTAAGTAATTAAAACAGATTTAAATAGCCTATTGCATGACTGTATGGCTGTATTTTGTTTCTCGCATGTCCTGTTTTAATTGTCCTGAGGTATCGGGTGTGCTTTTTGTCGGTCGTCCTGTGACTTCAATGGTGAACTAGCTTAAAGGTTTCGGGACAATCTGCTTCATAATTTTAGTTTTCTTCATCAAATGGACCACTATACAGTATACGCCCCCTCTGCGGCAGTTTGGCTGCTCGTGTTTCTCTCAGTAATTATACGCCTCTGATTAAGTGCGTGAGTGAATAATGCAACCAGCTGGAGGAGACCTCTCTGATGCCTGCGTTTTTTCTTATCTGCGGTATGGTACGCCTGGGTCTCTCCCCGCTGTGTGACCTGCGGGTGACGGGGAAACCTGCCATCAATGTGCCCGGAAACCCTCAACGGCAACACGGCAGCATGAGCTAAAAATAGTCCGCTGGTGATAAATAATAAAGCCTCTCCCCATATGCCAAGCGTCCCTCTACTTTCCTCCTGATTTTTGGCTGCGCTCACTAATTGTATGACTTCATTTGAATTGGGTGCATGTTGTAGAGAAATGTACAGTGTTCAGGCTTTTTATGGTTGAGAAAAATAGACTTAAATATTTTTTACAATGTAAAGGTATTGGATATTATTAAGACACATGTGGAAAACACCATGTCTAAAGCCTGTTTAAATTCAGGTTTAAGGAGAACAGACCTCTTACAAATAATATAATATTTTTATGATGTTTAAATAACCGGTCTAAAATCCAACATTTAAATGACAAAGAGCTATGACATATAGGCCTGCATTAGTAATAATAGCTGTGAAAATACCGTATCTCATAAAACTAAATGCCATTACAGGTTTATTACTGAACACTCTCGCTGATCAGCATCCTCATATCCCTCTCATTTTCCACAATATAATTATACTCCATAATTCTGCATGATTCTTTTCTCCTCCATCTTTTCCTCTTCTTTTAAGAGCTGTGTAATTTAAGACTACTCTTAAGACTAAGACTAAAAAAATCACGCTAAATCAAAGAAAGCAGTACCGTCCTGTGGAGAAAATGACACGGCGCTCCCTTTTCTGTTTTTCCTGGCTGTCTGGTCACGATTCAAAGCCCTCACAGCGGGGATCTTTGTGTTGATACTGCTGCAGCTTGCATGGGAACCCCCCCATACAAATCCCCCCCCCCCTGCTCCTCCTTCTCCTCTTCTTTCTCTTCTCCTCTTCTATCTCTCCCTCCTCTTCACAACCCCCCCTCCTCCCTCGCTGCTCCTCTTCCTGCTTCTCTTCTCTTTCTCTCCTCCACCCACGCACAGCTCTCCACGACCAAGAGGCTAAAAATAGCATCAGGAATCCCCGCATCAATTTAGAGGGAGGAGGAGGAGGAGGAGTGGGTGGGGGGGTACGTCAGCACACACAAGGTCATAAAACCCCCTCCAGTGCTTTTCTAGAATTATTTATTTTTGTGCGGGAGACCCACACCGTGTCAGATTTGATTTTAATGCCCTGAATTTTTTTTATCGATCTCCTGTAAATCATATTAAATTCATGTCATTCGTGTTTCATGTAATTCATTTCATGAAACAGAGGTAGGAATGAGATTTCACAGCGGACTAAAATAAAACAAACTATAAAGGACTTTAGATAGCTGGGGTTTTAATCGGAGCACAAACCGGTTGAGGAAATGGGGAGAAACTACACGAGGAAAGAAGAGGGAGCAGCCAATAGCTGTTGCAATAAGCTGAGCATGTGCTTGCAAAAAATGAGAGCGTGTATTCCCCGTTATTCCATGCTACAAGCGACAGGAGACTGCAATGACTGGGAGAGCCCCTATTCTTAGCAGGAGACTATTGATTTTCTTGCTGTCATTTGTAATCAACGTTGATATGTCTTCTGGAAGGAGAGAGCCTGCATGTGCAACCTCCATCTGATAAAAGGTATGTCCTCCCTTTCACTTAATTTCCTTTTCTATCAGTATTAGTTAAAAAAGAGGGGTGGGGAAAGATTGCATGATGAAATTGCAATTGCAGGCTCTAATATCTGTAGCTAATAACCTTTTTATAGCCCACCTCATTTACATTTTCACACCTAACAGCACTAGTGCATGACTTCTTTTAATCCTTTTTTTTTTTTTTTGCAGGGATGAATTTTCTTATCTGACAGAGCTACACCTTGAGGGATCAGAAATGAACCATTTCTGTGTTACTGGTGTGCAGTTTGGAATATAAAGGGATTCCCCCTGCATTAGATTAATCTGATTCAGAGTTTCCTGTGCGTACAGTATTTAAACAATTTTGTCCTTGTGCAGATAGTGTAAGGTGATCACATTTAAGTGTGTGGTCTTCTTGAAACTGTTTCTAAGGGATGTCTCTCAAGGCCTTTCATAGAAGAGAGTACAGTCCCCCTCTGCCTGCTGGTGGTGAATATGGGGGGGTCAGTTGGATCTCCTTTTGTTTGTTGCGGCTCTGATGATGAGACAGCGGCCGAGTCTTTGAACCTTTGCATTACTGATGAGCTTTCTCCTCTCTTTATCTCTCATCACTATATTTTACAACTGGGCAAACTGAGCCTCTCTTGTGAAACGCTGGTCCCATCCGCCCACACAGGTATGCACATGCGTTCACATGTGCACATTGATGCACAAACACACACCCTGAGGCACATATTTTGAACACACACACACACACACATATATGTAAGCATAATGCAATAACCATCTTTACCTCACACACGCCAGGCTGCATTATAAATGGACCTTGCCCTGTTTGTTTCTTTTTGTCCTCTTCCCCTCGTCATCAACTGCTCCATTTAATGCAGTGACATCATTGTGCTGTGTGAACAGAGGTTGATGGTCCAATGCTTCTGCCAAAGCCACGCCGGAGAAAACAAGGCAGGTGTGTGTTATTGTGTTGGCAAAGAAGACGTTGTGTACAAGCAGCAGCAGCAGCAGACAGAACCCAGATACAGCTCTGTCATTGCTGCATTAACACTGCCAGACCTTGATTAGAGGTAGGAAAGAGTATGACGTATAACGTTTTAAATCTAGTGAGATAACGTCTCATAGGGATAAATGAGAGTTAAATGAAAGTGGGAGCCATCGAAAGAAAAACAAATATTTGAAGAAGATTTACATCTATCCGTAACTGTCTTTTAGTTTTGGCTACAATCTTCTTGCTAAATATTTAGTCATTCTTGTGGAAATAATTGCCATTGACAATAAGATGTCATTCATGATCTCATAATTAAAAACCAGAGCAATATATTGCAGTGAATGATTAGAACTGTGCAGCGATAGCTTTTTCTTTGGCGTGCCGAAGAGGAAATTACCATAACAAGGTGGTTGTGTGTGTGTGTGTGTGTGTGTGTGTGTGTGTGTGTGGTGCGGGTTGTTTTGAGTGGACTAAGGTGACTAATTACCCTCTTGTTCATCCTCTGAGATGGTTGAGCACACTCACCCTTCTGCTCCTCTAAGCTTATGGCGGTGTGTCAGGATTACCCAGGATGCTTCTTGAGTAACCTTATTTCTTCAATGGGATCTCATCTCAGAAGTCACCTGGCATGCCTGGGCATTACAGCTGCTGCCTGCACGGGCCACTTTATCATTCCCTGTACCTTGGCTTTGCTTGTGGCGGTAATAGAAAACACTTCATCACAGTTGTCTGCCTTGTGTAGGCCTTTCCACTCATTTATGGGACTTTGTGATGCGAACATGTCAGCTGATATTTAACAATGACTCTCTCCGTAACTGCCTCTTTCTGAATGATGGCAAAGCTGCTTAGTCATTTAAGTATCCTGATCAAATCTACTTAATGATCTTAGCTGTCAGAGATAAATTCCACCATTGGGCTCAGGGCCCTACCGCTGCTGTGGCTGGCAGCATGCACCACCCAGACGCTCTGTCTCAAGCATGCCCTCTGTATCATCTCGCACTGGCTGCACCGAGTGTTCGATGACGCCACAGCCCGGGTTGAGTCACGACTCGTCTCTTGTCTCTAGAATCGCAGGTTGTTTATCATGTGCCCAAGAGGAAGTGTTTTTGAGAACCTATGCTGCCTTTTTTTTTTTTTAAAGCATACTCCTCTCCACACTTTTTTTTCCTTTCTTTCTTGATTGTCTTGTTTTGGACCATACGTCTCTGTCTGCAGAACAGCTGTTTCTTGCACTGCTGCAGATATTTATATGTATATATGTTTGTAATGCAGAATGCAGAACAAGTCAGGCTTCATCAATGAATTGAACGCTCAAAGCCATGATATTATACATAACACCATTTTTTTGTTTATTTTTCTTAGCCTATTAAAATGTGTTTTGTTTTTTTACCCAACCCAATTTTGTTTACAAAGCCCAAGATCCCAGATTTGTCCCAGTTTGCAACATATGTTGCCCTCTATCCTTAGATTAAACAGGACTCTGACGACAAACTCTCGAAAGTATAATGTTAAGATAAATATATTTCTAAAGGCAAACGTTAGTCTATTTTTGTGGATGCAGGGACAGTCACCTGGGTTATTTCAAAAGGACATGGGCTAACTTACAAGACCTTGAGCACTATAATGAGGGCAAACAAACGTGGACCGCAGTTCATTTTTAGAGAAGAACAAACTTCTGTCTAATGGCAGTCTGGAGGTCTGAGACGGTGGACTCCATTTTGAACCCTAATGCAGCCATGTGTTCTGCCAAAGCAAAGTTAAAACTGCTCCGATTAATATTCATTAAAACCTGGTGGTCGTAATACACAATATACAGTCTAGATGCCAAGAACAATGCAATACCACTCTGAGGCATACCTAAGTATCTGTAAGAATAGTGATTATAAAAGCACATGTGACTTATCTTTCAGTGCAGATGATTCTGCGTTAAGATAATAGGCTAATCTCTGTGTGTGTAATTATTTTTGGTTCACTTCACAGTGCAACACATTTTCTATTTTCCTCTTCTTTTCAATTGAACCCTTTTGATCTATTCTGTGTTGGCGCACCTGCTCTTTTTAGATATCTCTCCCACTCGGTCCGGTTTCACACACACACACACTGCACACTATCAGTTTCTCTCTCACACACAAATACTTAAACATCTCTCTGCTTTGCCCTGGTTGGTTTTCTCTTTCTCTGTAATTACAGGCTTCTTATCTACTTCCTATGTTACGTGGTGCAGCCTCCACGTTTCCTCCTCTACCATTTTAGTGTCACAGATCTTCTGCTGCTTCTCCCTTCAGGAGCCATCAAGGCAGAGCTGCACAATATGCTTCGACATGGCTGGGCCCACCAAGTTTGACGGCTGCATGGTACAAATCAAAGAGGCACTAAATGCTGGTGGCAGCTTTTGCTAGAAAGAAGCCGTTTAAATTGTGTGAGCGATATGGGGGGGGAAGCAGGACTGAGAGAAAAATGTGGGCTTTGGAGTTCATAGCCGCTTGGTGAATGGGCGTTTGTGTCCAGGAGTTGTAAAGTTTGATTTAATTATTCATGTGGAAGCCGTAACATTGCTTCCCAAACTCGCAAATGAAACTCCATCTTGCCAAGGAACTCACACAGGTCACAGCGACCAATTACTTAATGAAAATGATCAGGTTTCTAATGCAGCCCTGGCCTGAGCTCCAAATTCCTGCAGTACTTCACGTGGCTATAAAACAGAGTGTACATCAGCTTTCTTCCAGTGGTTAGGCAAAGTCTGCCACCGCTGCAGTCTTTAGACTCATCAAAACTCCAAATGGCTGAACCAGCTTTAAGGAAAGGATTATTACTTATTAAGAATGGCTAATGTATGATGTAAAAGTTGGCTCTCTCTCCGTATCTATCCCTCCTGTCTCTTTGGCTCAGCCTCAACTTCTCTCTCTTGCACTAAAATGGTGTGTTTCTGTTTTTTATGCTCATATTTTCAAATACTAACCCATTATTATGTAGTGTAAAAGAAACCAGGACATATAAGTCTATCTTAATACAATAATCAAATGTTTATGTGTACATTATAAGTGTTATAGGCTGTAATCACTCCTTTTACTTCCTTACTGGCTGTTAAGGGACCCTGTATTAACACCCTCCATTATAGGAGATGGGGGACAAAATCCACAAACACAAATAGTGACCAGTCATAAACCTGAGAAAGGTTTTCAGTTTGCTTTTGAATATGGACCATTGTTATAGATCAGGTAGTTGGTTCCACAGAGTAGGACCAACGTAGCTGAAAGCTCCCACAACTCACCTGGATCTCATTCATGGTTATATAGTTCATAGTTATTCTGCAACAAAACCCCTAACACAATCAAATGTTGAAGTTGCACAGTCCAAGCTCAACACAAACTGTATTCAAACAAACTCCCCCTCAGTACATCAGCTGAGTCTGTAACTCTGGTTTTTAAAGCTGTATTGACATAGTTAGAAAACCACCTTGTGATGACCTGAGAGGTCTGATTTTGAATGTTCAGCTGAAGCAACAACATTTCAGCAACTTCAGCAGTCTGACTTTACTAAATCTAGGGGTTTTTTAGTAGGGCTGTCCTTTGAGTAACATTCTGTCGACTAATAGGTTGGTTGATTTAATCGACAGATCTGTAAAACTGATTTTCTCCACAACAAATCATGCAAAAGCACCACTTTAAGTATTGTGTTTGCCAGAGAGGTGCTGTGAAGTTTCTTGGATATTAGTCATTTAGCATGAAAAGCAATAAAAAATAGACTAATCAACTAAGGACATCTTAATGAATAAAACCAAAACGACCAATTAGTCGACTTATCAGTGGGGGCAATTTTAGTGTTTAGTTACTGTTACTATCCCTCCAACAAGGAAACGGTGTCCAGGGAAACACAGAGGGAGGATTGTGCATTTTTCAATAACTTTTTCATTGTACATATGGATTTTACGATGGCAAAAATATTAAGACACTGAATGTGTCCTTTAATCCAAGTTCTATGTTATGAAATCGCTAATTCTCAGAGCTGCGATAAATTTCCGACAGACATGTGTTGGACAGTTGTCCATCCTCTGCCTACTTGACACCACAACAAAGGCTATTTGAGAGATGTGCGTCCTAACTCCTTCAGCACCACGGACAGCGCCGTCTGCGCCCAGCCGTCTCTCTCTGTCTCCATCTCGCCGGTTTCCTCTCCGCTGTGACAGTGAAGCCATGTTTTTACTGAGAGCATGCAACAGCAGCGAGCAGCGGCTCACACACACACAGCCGGCTGCGAGCTGACTGCAGGCTCTGCATGCAGCAGCACCCATTCTTAATATTGCTGCCTGGTTATACAAAACCAGGCATAATCTGCTAAATTATTAACTACCAGACTGCAAGGCTCGGGCTGTATGGCATGAGGTAATCGTTACAGTTCGATGCGTCTCTGTGGGTCAACAAGTGGAAATGTGTTTTGGAAATAGACACCAAGAGTGTGTTAATTGTTCCTCTCATGGTTTTTGAAATACTGCCACTTTATTGACATCACACTGTGAGGGAAGGGTATTGAGTTAGAGTTGATCATGAACTAAGGTGATGTTCAGGATATATCTCAGGAAAGCAAAACTCTTTGACAGGCCTGTGGATCTGTTTGTGGTGACGTAGCAGTTAAAGTGATTTCTTATAATGCATGGTGGTTATGGCAACATTGACAAAGTCGATCTATTGGGTACACAGTGGATTAAGATGATCGACCATGTGAGCAGGATTTAAACACTTTTCTACATCTCAATAATGCCATTCTTGTAATATCCTTACAGCCTTAAGGAGTGATCGATCCGCTGCAACCTGTGCGCATAGCAGGCAATGGACCGATATACAGTCGAAGGCGGTGTTTTGGCTGTACGGTGACGTTTTAAGGCAGGTCTTGGTCAAACCTACCAATGATACAAGTCGGTTCTATTCTGCTGGGACTGGTCGCAATGAACGGGTGTCGGAGCTCTGCACGGCAAAGGAGCAACCACAGCGAGACGAGGCGATCAAGGGGATGCGGCATCGGTACGCGGGAGCTGTCCATCAGCACCAAATCCCCGACGAAAAGCAAGCAAGCAGCAAGCAGAGCCAAGACCCAGTCGCTCCTGTTTTCAGCCTGCCGCCCCCGCCCTCTTCTCACCACCGAGATCGTACTTCGACCACCGCCGCTCACCGCCAGAGCCTCCAGGAGCTCCCCTGTCTGAGCCAGCCCTCCCGGAGACCTGTTCACAGCGGCGACCCTCTACCTCTGACGAGCTACGACACCGCCCAGCGACCTTCACACCGAGCCAGTGAACCCAGCACCGGGCAGTCAGTGCACCTGCAGCAAGATCCTTGGGCCCCGGTCGGCTCTCAGCAGCAGCAGCCGCCGCCGCAGCAATCGGAGAAGCAGCCTGTTTTTCCAAGCTGCCACTGCAGTTTTTCCGAGCAGGAGGCGAGCCTTTCTCAAAATCATCACCATCCTGCCGATCCTCTCCCCCCGCAGCCCTCCCCACCTTTTCCGCCGCCTATACTACCACCGCCACCAACGTCGTCCTCCTCCTCCTTTTCCCGGGAATCTAAAAGAGGGGATCGTCTCCGAAGGAGTGCCAATAATTACCAACAGGCAAGCATCGTGGAACGCTGCAGGGGAGGAGGAGGAGCAGGAGGGCACCGAGACCACAGGCAGTTGTTGCAGCAACAGCAGCAGCAGCAACAGTATCAACAGCACAGTCATTTAAGACTCCAACAGAGGGACCCCTCCCCTGAAGGAACCCGTGCAAACTCGCAGAAAGGGCGCTCTTTAAATGTATGCGAGTCAACCGAGGCTAACAGGAGAGCATTCGAGTCTCAGACTCAGGACCTGCAGCAGCAGCAGCAGCAGCAGCAACAGATCCCACAATTACGAGCGCAGCAACAGCTACTGGTGGGGAGCAGCTTGCCTATCAACTACTGCGCCAGCGGCTCAGGAGAGCTATGTAGGACTCACCAGGCTCCACTGCTGCAACAGCAAGAACAGCAGCAGCAGCAACAGCAGCAGCAGCAGCAGCAACAGCAGCAGCAGCAGCGGCAGCAGCAAGGCGCACTGGGGCTCTGTCCCCAGCGTCCGCAGCACTGTGAACAAGACCGCAATAAGTCTGGGAGGATCACCGCGCAAGGCGACCAGGCGCAGCCACACAGCCGCGACTCCCGCGTAACCCCCCCGGTAACACAACAGGCGTACGCGGAGAACTCGTCTGCGACTGGCAGCAACAGCAGCAAAGACAGCCCGAACTACGGCTCGAGCTATCACCTGTGGCCAGAGAGCCCGCATAAAGGAGAGGAGAGGATACGCATCGACCTCCATAAGGTAGATTCTTTTTCACATTTTTCTCCTGCGATATCGCAGCTAATTAGCTTCTAATGACAAAAACAAACTGGCCTTAACGTTTTCACTCAATGACCACGCCTGTCATATGATTTTGATACAGCACATTCGCCTATGTGTACGATGTGCACGCGCGTGTGTGTGTGTGTGTGTGTGTGTGTGTGTGTATATATGTATGTAAAGGGGGGTGGTGGGTGGTATTTTAATCGTCATTCAGTGTTAGGCAGATTTTGCAAAAAGCCCCGATGTTAACTACCGTACATGTAACCTGATGCGTGATGCATATCTTACCTGGTATTTGTTTCATTTTGTCACACAAGCACGCGCATGCAAACGCGATCGCGAACGCACACACACGCGCGCACACACACCTGTTCCATGTTGCAGTGTTGTTTTGGGTAACCTACTGAACATATTGAAATGACGCTCCCCGGCAGCTGCATTAGAAACAAAGCGTGTGTTGTTTCCACAGAACCGAGGGGTTTCTGAGCAGGGGAATATCAATATTCTGACTTCCAGACACAACGGTTAGCTTTATATTATTTAGGCCTGTATCAGTCAGTGTGAGCAGATCCTAACAGGAAGGATGTTCACATACTTATAAACTCACTTTATATAAAGGAGTATGTTCTGCTTGGAGAGCCATATTGCACTTAACAGTCTCACAGACTGTGTACTAATATGTATTGTAAAAATAGAAGTAAAGACATCAACCTTATAGGACTTATTACTCCTGGCTAAACAAAGGAATGCAAGAATATCATGGTAAATGATTATATAAAGATTCTAAGTGACAACATTGGATGAAAACATATTGGGGAGATATAATCAGGCAAAATAAGTTGAAATGTTCCTGTAGAAATGTAAATCATAGGTTAGGTGAGAAAGGTGTGGGTCAGTATGTATGTGTTTAAAAAAGAGAAAAAGAAAACCGAAAGGTTTAAAGCATTTAAAATGATGTAAAATCTATTTATAATCATTATGTAGGCAGTACACATGTTGCATACAGAAAACTCACAATAAGCATGAAAAATCATCGTCATGTTCATTTTTTCAATCATTTGTTGATAAATGACCGAGTTGAATGTTCTATGTGGCTGTTTTAGAGTTAAGAACAAATTGTTTTGAGTCTTGCAGAGAGAAACCAGGAAAAGCTAAATCAAGCTGCAAGATGTTAAAATACATAGTTGATTCTCGCCGCTAACAAGAGAGAAAATTAACTACTTTTTTTTAAAGTACCAGCAGCCTTCTCCCCCGAGAAATCTGGTTGACGAAACATGGCTAATTATTGCTTATACCAGTGGACATTTGAACAGATGTTCATCTTGCTTGTGAAAGTAATCATTCTCATTTTCAATTGAATACAGTTTAGTCCCCACCGTTGTTTTTGTTTTTCCTCCTCCAGCATTTCTTCAAGGTGCAGTCGATGTGGAGTTTTTATATCGCAGGGTAGGAAAGGAAAACAAAGGGAGGCACTTATGAGGGTGCAGCATCTAAATAACAACACCAGACTCCTTTTTTAAATGCTGCTGCTGTCTTCAGGAGCTGAGCTGGCACCAGTAGCAAAAGGTGGAACGTCGAACCACCTTGACATGACTGTTCTGAACTTGGCTCAATTTTGGAGCCTCAGCAGAACACCAAAATGACTGAAGGGAAAGTAAACTTTTTTCTTGAAGTTGCCACCATCCCTTTTCATGTTACAATCACAGGGTGTTCAGTAAGTTGTGAGGGAAGCCAAGACGTGAGGTGAATTAAGAATAGTGGAATTTGTTCTTCTAGTTACATAATATTGATCAGACCACTTGGTGTTATAACATATAATATAATATAAGAAGTGTAACATATTTGCTTGTAATCTGCTGTGTGCACTGCATCATCCAGGCCTTGATATGGATCACTGACAAAGTAAAATACATGACATACCACTGTAAAATGTTATCTGTTAAGAATTTAAGGATGTTGTGACACCATTATTGCTGTATACTGGAGAATAGAAGCCCATATTGTACTAATTATAGTGTAAAAGCGTCAGTAAAAAGAGTCTTTGGTAAGTCGTAAAATAGTCCCAGTGAATACTCATTACTGTTTAAAGCAGCTGGGATTTTAACAAGCTGCTGGACAGTTAAGTATTTTAAACACATTCTGATTATGATGGTGGGAGATTTGTTTTTGTCTTTTCCAAACGGATCCTGCCTGTCTCTGATGACGACGGCCGGATAGCAGTCATGACCACAATATGAAGAAGTCATAGATAATAGAGATCTCCAAGACAACTTTGTGCACTCTTAAAAATAATCAAAATGGCAATATGACTTTAGCATCATAATTCTCTCCTTTTTTCTTTGCAGCTTTCCAGCACGTAATTCCCACTGTAAATAAGACATTTACTTATTACACAACTATTGCATAATCCAGTTTCAACTGCAAATCAGAAAAAAAACAAATCTTAGAAGTTCTCCCAAGACAGACTCTGCCTAAGTATCAAACCTTTTCCGCTCGCTAAGATCCGACCGTGCCAAGTATTTTGATACGGCTAGACACGCTTATCTATTCACTGATATTTGCGGGATCGTGGTTACATCTTATTGACTCGCCCTCAATGAGACAGCCCCTACCCCCGCTCCCATTTGAAATCCCTTAAACAAAACACTTGTGACAGAACAAGCCCGATAAAGTGTATACGATTACAGTATCCCGCAGCACACCCTGAAACTCGATACCTAGCCCACTGAACTGATGGCAGGTAGTACGATATTGTGTCCTGCCTCAATAACATTGTGCTTTGAAAGGTGCATTGCTGCTTCTATTGTGATAGGCTGTGTAAGTACTCTAATGCCTGCCACTTACTGTTATGGTGATATCTCCTGCAGGGACACTGTAGTACATAAACACTGGATGTGGATTTGCTCTCGTTTAGCAAGGCTGAATTTTGAGGATACGCCGATGTCTTGTTTAGCAGAAGCCTGTGATTAATCACTTTACACTTTGTCAGATTTGGTGCCATCCAGGATCCGAAATTAACAGGGTTTTTTTTCTTCTGGAAATGAATAAAATGGCTGCAACGTTTGAAATGAGAAGGCAAAAGAATCCACCAAGAGAATGGAAGGGCACTTATTTGTGTTGCCTGTTTTGTATTTTTTATTTATTATTGCTGGGA